>NC_069506.1:69084543-69249543 GCF_027579735.1 Bombina bombina
ATACAATGCAATCAATATTACTGCTGTATAACAGTATCACCCGCTCTCTTTTAAACAGAGCATAATAAAACTTGTTTCACATGAAATAATTTATTGTTATTGCATTTAACTCTCTAAAAAGGTGCACAGTTGATCTCCTCATTTAATCCTTCTGGTTGGAGTGACTTTTAAGTTGTATATCCATTTAAACTAAGCTCTGAGGAGTAGTTTATCAATATCTCCTTACTTTTTAGATTAATTAATTCCAACTTTATAAACCTAAAGTTCTTGCCACTACTATCATGACATTATTCCAACTGTCTAGCTTTCCACTATTTTTGGCATTGGCTTTTATTATGTCCCTACAATGTTCTTTGATTCGTTCATGCAACTCCATATAGGTTTTGCCCACATTAAACTTTGGCCATGTGCATGAACACCAAATATACACTACCACTTTTACAATTAATATAACCTTTAGCCTTAAAGGGACCACCACTCAGATGTTTTATTTTGGGACTTTTAAACAAATATTTATATACTACGTATTTCCTGCACAGAAAAGAGCCACACCCAGGTTCATGTCTTTTCAACCAATTTTTCTGTCGTACATAATGGCTATGCACTATGTTATATTTTAATGATGGAGCTCTTTTTGCTGTCACTAAAGCGTAACCCCCTACAATCTGAGCAAATTCTCTATCTAAAGTAAAGACGTTTCAATGTTTTCTAAGTATTTCCATTATAACTTCTCATTTATTATTGTATGTTCTTATGAAGCGAACTTTAGATTCCTTTCTTTTACTTTCCGGAGCATATAACAATTCTTCACTTTGAATATCCTTGCTCTCTCAAACCCCTTTTTTAATAGTCTTATTGGAATAGCCCCGTGATTTCAACCTTAGTCATACGCATGCTGTTTAAACATGTCTATTGTAGAACAATTCCTGCTGTGTCTTAAGAATTGTCTAACTGTATTTGCTTTGATTTGAGAAGGGCAATAGTGGCTAGCTGCTCTAAGTAGTGTATTAGCCGCTATAGACTTTTTATATGTTTCTGTAATCAATTTATCCCCATCCTTACTTATTTTTAGGTCTAAAAAAGTCATAAGTAATTGTTAAATTCCAGTCATTGACATTTAATTGTGATATAAAAATTTTAAGCTCAGCAGTTGACTCTTCACAAAATAAAACATCATCAATAAAACTGATCTAGAGACTAATTCCATTTTCAAATTCATGTGGACCATCAACTATGCTCTCATTGTCGTTCCTAGGATTTGTCTATAGTATTTTGAATCAAAAACAAAATACTTGTGTTCCAAAATTAATCTGAGTAATGAAATTACAAATTCTGTATGATCCCTTTATATTTGTCTTCTCTGTATTAAACATTATTTAACTGTCTCAATCCCTTTTTCATGGAGGAGTAAAGGGACTCTACATCACTCCATACCAGCAATGTTGTCAATGCTACTGTAATATTATCTATTTTTTTTAAACACATCTGTGCTATCTTGTACATACAATGGCAGACATGATAAACGTGGTTGCAAAATCCAATCCATATATTTAGCCATCTTCTCATTTAGACACCCCTGGCCTGAAATGATAGGTCTCCCTCGTGGAGGTCATTTGTTCTTATGTAACTTAGGGATTGTGTAAAAGGTGGGTACAATCTGAAAATCAACCATCATAATGTTTAGCTCTCACTTGTTAATAAGGCCCAAATAAAAGGCTTCTAACAAATTTGGTTTTTACATTCTGAACATATTCTAAAGTTTTCAGCACTACAACGCTCCCACCTTTATCAGAAGTTTATTTTTATCCTTTATTAAATCATTTAGGGCTGTCGTCGTTCTGTTGTCAGTGGATACCTGATTGCCAACCAATTCTCTGTTATCCATCTCGACTAACGACCAAATTTGCAACATTGGACACTATTGATATTGCTGATATATTTAGACTTTGGTTTAAAGTTGCTAAATCCAATATGATCTACTTCACTTCCATTCTCTATATATATGATAACTCTCAGCACACTTAACTACCACAACTGTTCTGCTGGTTAATATCATAAACCAACAAGAATTGGTATATATGTCATATATAGAAGGAAAAACTGATCTAGTCCCGAGACTGCAGAAAGGGCCTAAAGAGGATGGATCTGTTATTCATGAAGAGGCTGAAAAGTAAACTTTAAATTGATTATTATATTTAAATGAGAGCGAGAAACATTTCTAATTTGTACATTTTATTAAATATTATAATTTGGGTCATTTCAATACTTTGGATACTGCTCATTTTCCTTTATCCTTTCTTTAAACCATAGAATGCTTAGTTGTGTATGTAGTATTTTACAGACGCCATCACCTTATTCTGTATTTATACTTATTACTTTTGCGCAAAATTATTTTTATTTTTTCATTGTTTACTATCCGTTATATATTCCTTATGTCAGAAGTTTCTGATCTTTTGGTAGACGAAGATATATATCTCCATTGAGCAAGTGTTGTTGTAAATAAAATACAGCTCGGCCACCTATTTGTTTTTTTTAAGGTAGTTAAAAACTGTCAGAATAGATGAAAAAAGATCACAAAGCTTTCTTACTCACAATGGCCTTCATGGATTGAAAGGACCGGATGCCAAAAAGTTAGAACTGAGAACTTAACTTAAAGGGACAGTCTAGGCCAAAATAAACTTTGATGATTCAGATAGAGCATGTAATTTTTTTTTTAAACTTTTATTTATAACCAATAAAGGGTGCAAAGTTACAGGGTGCTTATCCAGCCCATCTCGCAGGATGAGCCAGGGAGGCAGATAGTACAGTACAATCAATCAATTGCAATTTCATATGATAACATGCAGATATCTTCATAAACTTTCAATAGGCAGTTATTGTTCTAAAAGACAAGGGTTTGCACCGCTATATTGGGGTTTTTTAACCTTATTATAAAACAAAACAAGACAAACAGGGGAGGCAAACAATAGAGCATGTAATTTTAAACAATTTTTCAATTTACTTTTATCACCAATTTTGCTTTGTTCTCTTGGTATTCTTAGTTGAAAGCTTAACCTAGGAGGTTCATATGCTAATTTCTTAGACCTTGAAGCCCACCTCTTTACAGATTGCATTTCAACAGTTTTTCACCACTAGAGGGGGTTAGTTCACGTATTTCATATAGATAACACTGTGCTCGTGCACGTGAAGTAATCTGGGAGCAGGCACTGATTGGCTAGACTGCAAGTCTGTCAAAAGAACTGAAAAAAGGGGCAGTTTGCAGAGGCTTAGATACAAGATAATCACAGAGGTTAAAAGTATATTATTATAAATGTGTTAGTTATGCAAAACTGGGGAATGGGTAATAAAGGGATTATCTATCTTTTAAAACAATAACAATTCTGGTGTAGACTGTCCCTTTAAGAAAAGCATATTTTCCCCAGATAAAAGGTACACAATCTGATCTGTTTCAAAGAAAGAAAAAAAAAGTTCCTTCAAGTGGAACCACATTATGAGGATTAACTTATATGTAAATAGGAAACAATCATCTCATGTATTCCTTGACCTGAGTGATGAGGTGTACCTGCTTTCTCACTAGAGCATATATAGGTATGACAACTTCCTTGCTTGCTAATAAATGTAGACCAGTGCAGTATATTGTGAATGGATATATTTTTTTTTAACTATTATAATGGACAAACAATTAATGGCACTACTTAAGGAAATCTTCTAAAAAATGTAATTAGTGATTATTTCTTTCATTATTATTATTATTATTTTTTTCCTAAAATGATAATGTGTTGATGGAAAAAATTAACATGGCCGTGTTAGTGCTGGTATTACAAGTTGAAAGTAAAAAAAGAATAGAATAGAATCATTTATACAGAAAAAGAAAAATCATACAATACATTTTTCATGGTGCAAAGGTATCAGATGACAATGAACAAACAAATACAATCAGCAGTGTAAGAATCTATCCCATCAAATATATTCACAAAGAGAGGCTGAAAAAACAAGTTAACCTTAAGAAGTACAAACGCTGTAGTAAAATTATTAACATCCCATTTCAAATCATGGGAAATTGTTGTGACAAGTAATTTGTATAATGTAACTGTCTACTATGCAATTTTTCATTTTCAGAGAAAAAGGTGATGGAGACTTTTATTTTTTCTAAAATCAATTATCTCTTTAGTTTTCTGAACATTTAATTATACATTTTTTGCTTCTCTCCATGTTACCAGCCTGTCTACTTCCATGTTATAGCTCAATTCATCTTCATCTGAGATGAGCCCAATCACAGTAGTGCTGTCTGCAAATTTCAATAACTTCACAGATTCATTTGCAGAAGTACAATTGTTGTGACAAAAAGCACACAAGTAAAAGACTAGGGCACATTAACCTCAGGACTTTCCCTTCCTATGGTAAGGGAGCACTGATCATGCTCCCATTACCATTTGAAGATAGATTATCAGATCATTACAGAAAGTGACATGGTCTGTATAGCTGTCTGTAATGATCACCATTGTGGGCAGCTGTTGGTGTGGGAGGGAAGGTGGGAGACGGATGGGAGAACCAGCAGCAAAGGGGGAGGGAGTGGTCCTTAACTACAGAAAAAAAATTGAAGGGAGAGGGAAGGATGGGATGCTGCACTACAGAAAAGTGGTGAGGGGGAGGGGGACTCTGTGACAGTCGGTTGGGGGGTGAGTAGAAGGGGGACTGCTACACTACAGAAAAATAAAAAAATACTAAATAATAAAAAATCTCTATAAATTAGGTACTGGCAGAAGGCTGCCAGTAGTGAAGATGGTGGCATCAAGTAAGAGGGGAGGGTTAAAATCAATGTCTGGGAAAATTAAGGAAAAGGGTGCATAAGGAAGGTCAACACTACACTACAGAAAGTAATTTAAAAAGTATTTTAAAAAATATAATAAAATCCCTAAACTGCATACTGGCAAACTGTCTTCCAGTAGTTAATGAGATATGAAACCCCCCCAAAATCTTCAAATTACTCCTAAATATACAACCCTTCAGCTTAAAGGGACAGTCGAGTAAAAAAAAAAACTTTCATGATTTAAATAGGGCATGCAATTTTAAACTTTACAATTTCCTTGTATTACCAATTTTGTTCTCTTGGTATTCTTAGTTGAAAGCTAAATCTAGGAGGTTCATATGCTAATTTCTTAGACCTTGAAGGCCGCCTCTAATCTAAAAGCATTTTGACAGTTTTTCACCACTAGAGGGTGTTAGTTCATGTGTTTCACATAGATAACATTGAGCTCAGGCACGTGAAGCTCCTAGGAGTCAGCACTGATTGGCTAAAAATGCAAGTCTGTCAAAAGAACTGAAATAAGGGGGCAGTTTGCAGAGGCATAGATACAAGGCAATCACAGAGGTAAAACGTATATTATTATAACTGTGTTGGTTATGCAAAACTGGGGAATGGGTAATAAAGGGATTATCTACCTTTTTAAATAACAACAATTCTGGTGTTTACTGTCCCTTTAAGATCATGACCCCTTGTTCTTGAATTTTTCTTTTTATGGAAAATACTCAAAGTTGCTATCATGTCACCTCTTTCCCTTCTCTCCTCCAAACTACAAATATTTAGGTAATTAAGCCTTTTCTGGTACATTTTTTTTTTTAGACCATGTACCATTTTGGGCATAAGACAGATGTTGTGAGATGCTTATGAATAAAGTCCCTTTTACTGCACTCAGCTTCCAGTAATGAGGAACCTGCTGTACGTTAATAAAATACTACAGATATGTTGTTACAATCTGCCCTTACAGAATTTCATATGCATGCACTTGTGTATTTAAGCAATCATTGATTACCAGTTATTTTCTATTTGCTCCTAATATGTATCAGTTTACTTACTAATGAGATTATTTTAGGTGGTTGTTGGTCATAATGCTGGTAGCCACTGTACTCTAATACTGTTTTCTTTTGGGCCATAACTAATTACTGGCTTTGACTGTTCATTGACACTTCATAACCATTGCATGCTTTATCACATGATTAAAGGAATTATATTTTAGTAGAACCCCCTCCAGAGGGGTCTCTTACCACTATATTGAGCATAGTTTCTTCTATCTTGGAGCAGCAAGATTTGAATGCTTATGTTATAATCTTTATTGGCATAAAGGCACCACCCTATTTTTCACATGCTAGCAATTATGTTTTACTTTAATTAGAACATTTGTCATGTTATTGTCATTTAGAAAGCTCAGACTATTGGGGCTATAGATGACTGAACATGTCTTTTTAACCCTGGATATAAAATGTGCCACTTGATAGAATCCTAGAGGAGTTATTTCATTCTTGCCCATGTTAGTTTATGGTGAGTCTATATGAAGTAAGACTGTTCTAGTTATGCTAAAAGCAAACAGACAATGCCTTCTCAAAGGTCTCTGCAGGAACTTCTGGAGGAGGGCAAGGACTACATACCCACACCCGCTGTAGCTGTGGAACTGGACGCTGAATCAAACCGCAATATAATCCATAAAAACATATATATATATATATATATATATATATATATATATACAGTGGATATAAAAGTCTACACACCCCTGTTAAAATGTCAGGTTTCTGTGATGTAAAAAAATTAGACAAAGATAAATCATTTCAGAACTTTTTCCACCTTTAATATGACCTATAAACTGTACAACTCAATTAAAAAACAAACTGAAATCTTTTAGGTAAAGGGAAATAAAAATAAAAAAATAAAATAATATGGTTGCATAAGTGTAAACACCCTTAAACTAATACTTTATTGAAGCACCTTTTGATTTTATTACAGCACTCAGTCTTTTTGGGTATGATTTTTTCAGCATGGCACATCTCGACTTGGCAAGATTTGCCACTCTTCTTTCCAAAAACACTCTAAATATGTCAGAATATGAGGGCATCTCCTTTGCACAGCCCTCTTCAGATCACCCCAAAGATTTTGAATTGGATTCAGGTCTGGGCTCTGGTTGGGCCATCCCAAAACTTTAATCTTCTTCTGGTGAAGCCATTCCTTTGTTGATTTGGATGTATGCTTTGGGTTGTTGTCATGCTGAAAGATGAAGTTTCTCTTCATGTTCTGCTTTGTAGCAGAAGCCTGAAGGTTTTGTGCCAATATTGTCTGGTATTTGGAACTGTTCATTATTCCCTCTACCTTGACTAGGGCCCCAGTTCCAGCTGAAGAAAAACAGCCCCAAAGCATGATGCTGACACCACCATGCTTCACTGTGGGTATGGTGTTATTTTGGTGATGGGTAGTGTTGTTTTTGCGCCAAACATATCTTTTGGAATTATGGCAAAAAAGTTCAACTTTGGTTTCATCAGACCAGAACACCTTTTGCAACATGCTTTTGGGAAACTTCAGATGTGTTTTTGCAAAATTTAGCCGGGCTTGGATGTTTTTCTTGTAAGAAAAGGCTTCCGTCTTGCCACTCTACCCCATAGCCCAGACATATGAAGAATACGGGCGATTGTTGTCACATGTACCACACAGCCAGTACTTGCCAGATATTCCTGCAGCTCCTTTAATGTTGCTGTAGACCTCTTGGCAGCCTACCAGACCAGTTTTCTTCTCGTCTTTTCATCAATTTTAGAGGGACATCCAGTTCTTGATAATGTCACTGTTGCACCATATTTTCTTCACTTGATGATGACTGTCTTCACTGTGTTCCATGGTATATCTAATGCCTTTGAAATTCTTTTTTACCCTTCTCCTGACTGATACCTTTTAACAATGAGATCCCTCTGATGCTTTAGAAGCTCTCTGCGGACCATGGCTTTTGCTGTAGGATGCGACTAACAAAATGTCAGGAAAGACCTACTAGAACAGCTGAACTTTATTTGGGGTTAATCAGAGGCACTTTAAATGATGACAGGTGTGTACTGATTCCTATTTAACATGATTTTGAATGTGATTGCTTAATTCTGAACACAGCTACATCCCCAGTTATAAAAGGGTGTTCACACTTATGCAACCATATTATTTTAGTTTTTTTTTCTTATTTCCCTTTACCTAAAAGATTTCAGTTTGTTTTTCAATTGAGTTGTACAGTTTATAGGTCACATTAAAGGTGGAAAAAAGTTCTGAAATGATTTATCTTTGTCTCATCTTTTTACATCACAGAAACCTGACATTTTAAAAGGGGTGTGTAGACTTTTTAAACCCACTGTATGTATATATATATATATATATATATATATATATATAACACACGAATATGATGAAGTGCATGTGCGAAACGGGTCAGGTGTTAATTTGCCTACTCACCTGTACTTCGACAACCTTGCTGAATAAACTTTACCACTGAAAGTTTTTTGTCTCCGGTTTTGCTATTTTGTCCTTTGGGATACCTCTTATTATATATATATATATATATATATATATATATATATATATATATATATATATATATATAAACATGTAAATGTCTGCACTCTTGCTGGGTCATGGGATGTGTACCCAGTCCAGTTTGAAACACCCACAGGTAGCTGCACATCTTCAAATTACAAAGAAAAACAAAAAAAAAAATCTGGCACTTTCTTGCAAGCACACAGCTAGATTAGAATCAAAATGGAAGAGCTAGTTACAGCATTTAGCCAAATGATGATAGGCACAGGACCGCATCAACGTCTCTTTCTCACTGGGTCCCTAACCTACAGCCACACAATGCTTACCTACAACCAGACACATTGAGATGCAAACAAGGGTGACAAAGGTCCTTTATAATTTACCTAGGCACATACAAAACACAAACATGGACTGCACTCTCAAACTGGACTAGGTACACATCCTGTGACCCTGCAAAACTCACAGCCCTGGCTTCTCACCAGTACTCACAGACAGCTACACAGCTTTTAGTGACTTATGTTGTTAACCCCAGACAAGCCTGGGTGGAAATGTGATAATAGAAGTAAATTAGATAATTGTTTAAATGTGCATGTCCTATCTGAATCAGGAAAAAAATAAGATGCCACAGTTTAAAAAAAAAAAAAAGCATTTATTTAAATTTTTCATGTTCCTTCATAAATATTTTGATGTACAATGCTGCTTTATAGGGATACTAACCCCAGTTTTTTTCCTTCATGATTCAGATAGAGCATGCAATTTTAATCAACTTTCTAATTTACCCATATTATCCATCGGTAAAAGATGGATTTAGGCCGAAAACCACTATGCTCCTTGATTCCTTCAAAATCACAAACCTGTTCCTGCTCAATTAGTAGGTCCTCAAGTATCTGTTCTGTATATTAATCATCAAAAGAGAAGTTGGTATCTATAGTATCTTTCTGAATATTTAACATGTGGCTTGCAATTTCAGTTGTACTTTCTGACCAATAAAATTTTCTGAGGGTGAGATGAATTATGAGCCTATTTACATCGACTAGGGTTTGAAATATATTAGAACTATGTGTGGGCACATAGTTCATCCCATAACTCAAAACTCTAGTTTCTATAGCACTAAGAGTGTAATCTGTCAAAACTATGACACTTAATTGTGGCATTAGCTTCTCCTGGTTTCCCTTCTCAACTGATAATGTGGTTGGGGTGTCTTTCCTACTCCCCCTTCTGGTTCGCTTTCATTTACCGGAAAAACCTGCTCAAAATCAGTGTCATTATTATTATTATTCTTTATTTATAAAGCGCCAACAGATTCCGCAGCGCTGCCCATGGGTACAAGGATAACAGTACAGTGGAGAAACAATACGATAAGACACAAAATTTTACAGACAAATACAGGGGGAATTGAGGGCCCTGTTCCCGTGGGAACTTACAATCTAGATGGTTAGGAGGATTGGAAACAGGTGGTGGGGACTGCAGAGGTGAGAATATTATTGAGGAGATAGAGGGCAACTGTTAGTTAATTGGTTAGTTTGTTAATAAGTAGGGTGATAAGCTTCCCTGAACAGAAAGGTCTTTAGGGAACGTTTAAAGGAGGAGAGGTTAGGGGCAAGTCTGACATCTCGAGGAAGTGCGTTCCAGAGGGTTGGTGCCACACGAGAGAAGTCCTGTAGTCTAGAATGAGAGGAGGTGATGGTAGAGGACGCAAGAAGCAGGTCGTTGTTGGATCTTAGGGGATGGGCAGGAGTATATTTGTTGATGAGTGAGGACAGGTAGGGTGGGGCAGCATTGGTGAGGGCTTTGTAGGTCAGGGTGAGAATTTTGAATTTAATTTTGTTGTGAATGGGGAGCCAGTGAAGGGACTCACAGAGAGGCGCAGCAGAAACAGAGCGTCGAGAGAGGTGGATTAGTCTGGCAGATGCATTTAGGACGGATTGGAGGGGAGAGAGGCTGGAGAGAGAGGGAGGCCAGTTAGTAAGTTGTTACAGTAGTCAAGTCGGGAAATTACCAGGGAGTGGATGAGCTGTTTGGTAGTTTCAGGTGGTTGCAGCAGGATGAAGAGAGCAGTTGGATGTGGGGAATGAAGGACAGATTTGAGTCAAGCGTGACTCTGAGGCAGCGGACTTGGGGTGATGGGGAGATAGTGGTGCCGCCAACAGTGATAGAAAAATTAGAGATTGGAGTGGAGCTAGAGAGGGGAATTAGAAGTAGTTCGGTCTTGGACATATTTATTTTTAGGTGGTGAGAGGCCATCCAGGAGGAAATGCCAGATAAGCAGTCGCTGATGTGAGAGTTGACAGAAGGAGAGAGTGCAGGAGTGGAAAGTTAGATCTGGGTATCATCAGCATAGAGGTGATAGCTGAAGCCATAGCTGTTGATAAGTTTACCCAGTGAAGAAGTGTAAATAGAGAAGAGTAGAGGACCCAGGACAGAGCCTTGAGGTACTCCAACAGACTGGGGCAATAGAGAGGAGGAGTCACCAGCAAAAGAGACTGAGAAGGATCTGTTAGAGAGATAAGAGTGAATCCAGGAGAGGGCAGTGTCACAGAGACCAAGAGAACTGAGAGACTGTAGGAGAAGGGGATGGTCAACAGTGTCAAAGGCAGCAGATAAGTCAAATAAGATGAGTATAGAGTAGTGGCCTTTGTTTTTAGAAGAAAGGAGATCGTTAGTAACCTTGGTCAGGGCAGTTTCAGTTGAGTGTTGGGGACGGAAGCCAGGTTGCAGGGGGTCGAGCAATGAGTTGGAGGACAGGAAGTTGGGAGGAGGGTGCAGAGAGTGGCAGAGGGGGTGACTGGGAGCGGAGTTGGGAGATTGCAGGTTTGTGTTAAAGGGACAGTCAAGGCCAAAAAAAACTTTTATTTTTCAAATAGGGCATGTAATTTTAAACAACTTTCCAATTTACTTTTATCAACAATTTTGCTTTGTTCTCTTGGTATTCTAGTTGAAAGCTAAACCTAGAAAGGCTCATATGATAATTTCTAAGCCCTTGAAGGCCGCCTGTAATCACATGCTTTGTATTTGCTTTTCACAACAGGGGAGAGTAGTTCAGGTAAACCATATAGATAGAATTGTGATCACGCCCGTGGGTTGTGGCAGACACTGCACTAATTGGCTAAAATGCAAGTCAATAGATAATAACTAAAAGTCATGTGATTAGGGGCGGTCAGGAGATGCTTAGATACAAGCTAGTCACAGCAGTAAAAAGTGTATGAATATAACTGTGTTGGTTTTGCAAAACTGGGGAATGGGTAATAAAGGGATTATCTATCTTTTTAAACAACAAAAATTCTGGTGTTGACTGTCCTTTTAAGATGTTTCCTCGGATTGCAAGTGTTTTATTGAGAAAATAGTCAGCGAGGTCTTGAGCACTGAATGCAGATGAGGGGGGTGGTGCAGGTGGGTAGAGGAGAGAGTTGAAAATAGAGAAGAGTCTTTTAGGGTTTGAGGAGTGAGTGGATATAAGAGAGGAGAAGTAGGTTTGCTTAGCTAAGCGAAGGGCAGAGGTGTAAGAGAAGAGAAGAGAATGAACTTATAGTTCATGAAATCATGTTCAGAGCGGGATTTCCTCCAGACACGCTCAGCAGTGCGGGAGCATTTTTGTAGGTGGCGCGTTTGTTGGGAGTGCCAGGGTTGGAGCTGACGATGTGGGGCTTTGCGAGGTTGGGGTGGAGCGAGAGTGTCAAGTGCAGCAGAGAGAGTATTGTTATAGTGGGTTATAGCAAGGTCAGGGCAGGATATCGTGGAAGTGTGGGGGAGGCGTAGTTGAATAAGATTGGAGAGTTGGGGAGCGTCCACAGTGTGCAGGTTTCTGCTGGTGCGGGGGCGAGAGGGGGAAGTAGGTTTAGTATCTATATTAGGATTAAAGGTGAGCAGATGGTGGTCTGAGATGGGAAATGGGCGACATGCAACATTAGAGAGAGAGCAGAGATAGGAGAATACCAGATCAATTGAGTGTCCATCGTGGTGGGTAGGGAATAGGGTGGATTGTGAGACGCCGAAGGAGTTAGTGAGTGAGAGAAGTTTAGAGGCAGCAGGGGCAGATGGGTTGTCAATGGGGATGTTGAAGTCCCCTAGGATTAGACCAGCATCTCTTTAAGAAGCAGTAGTTGCACTGATGGGGGAGGTTGTCAAATTTGATTATATTTACCACCTGTTTTCTCCTGACAACCTGTGTGCCTTCTTGCTCAACACTGTCTGGTTTTAGAATGGATTTACTTGTGTGTTTCCTTCAGCAATGGCACTAGATGCAAGTATTTCTGACGTACCTGGTGAGTCCTCCCCAGAATCGACATCAGTGTCTGAAAACACCACTTTTTTGTTCTTATCCTTACCACTGTTTGACTTTAGGTCTCTCCCACTAAAGTGCTGGTTGTTCTTATTGTTTCTTTCCCTAGACCTACTTCGGGTTTCTACATGTCTACTTACACACCTGACCTGTGGTGTAGTCTGATTGGTCCCTAATAAACTTTGAATGTTTTATTTCAATTAAATCTTTCTTGATCTGTGTGATTGTGTCTTTGAGCATTTTGTCATATTTGGAATAATTTGCTTCTAGTTGACTCTTTTCTAGATCTTTCTCTAGAACATTTTCTCCCTTATAGCATACAATTGTTTGTCTTTAAACTCCATTAACAAATGCATTAATTTTCTGATAAAGCATTATTCCATCTTTCCACAAAATCTTTATCATCTATATTGAAAGTGGGAAACGTCCTGACATTTAGGCCTCTAGGGATCAGTCCCAAACGGATGTACCAGTCCAGAGTCCACTTGTCCCATTTTAATTTTGTGTCCTTAATTATTAAGTCCTCCATTGACTGGAACTCATTCCCCAAGGGATTAATAGGAGATACCTCTGAAAAAATAATTTCAAAATCGTGTAAATTCCTCTAATTCTTCAGCATTAGTAAGTGAATAAAAGTTCTGTATAGTTGGCTCCATATTGGGAATTTAAAATAGGCAAGAAAATATGCAACACCTAAATTAATTCAACTCAATAAAATGTTAATAATAAGAGCAGATTCCACAGTTCACTGAGAGAAGAATGATCTGATTGTACTGCCACAATCCAATATATATCACAAAGATGAGAACTCATCGAATCCTCAGTGCTCTAGTAAAGCGGAATCGTGTGCAGCCAAATGGTATAAGTAAACAAACAGTCTCATAGGATTAGACCAATGCAAGCATATTGAACAATATACACAAAAAAGGACAGCTTTCTAGTGGATGACCGGTGATCCTAGGCACAGTTTACCTTTAAGTGTATGTGTAATCATACTATTCGGCAGTGGGAAACGGGTCAGGAAAAACGAGACAGTGTAATTTTTGTGTATATTGTTCAATATGCTTGCATTGGTCTAACCCTATGAGGCTGTGAGTTGGACGTGACTACTCGGAATAATATATCCTATAACAATGTTCCTTTTATGACTAGTCTCTAGCTGCTTTATCCTTTAGTGACTATTCGTGGTATGTGTTATATTACGCTATAAGTCTAGATTGTTGTAATTGTTTAGAGTCTTTGGTGTGTGTACATCTGTTATTGTGCTATTTACGTAGACTATTCCCTTTACTTTTGTGGGTGTTAGTAGTGTACGTGAGTAAACAAAAAATGCGTGATGAAAATCGCTCCTGTATTAGTATGTCATTATCGTGTATCAATTTTGTTAATTGTAAATAAAGTGTTAAAATGTTCGATTTTTTGTGACAATAAGATTAAAAAGGTGAATGATCGATTAACGATTCTTGTGAGACAATGTGATAAAAAATAGAAGCAAATCTTATAGAAGCGAATCTTATGTATCAGTATAATATAGAAGTCATATGACTGGTTCCATCTATTCCATTGAAATTCTACAATTGGATTCATGTCTGCACACGATTGCACTTTATATATGGTAATGAAATAAGCAAGAAGGATACTTTAAATATATTTTACTTGGTATTTTTTAAAATATAACAGCATTAAAATGTAGCAACAGTTATTTTGTTCAAGCGTTTGTTAATAACCATAAGTTGCAAATGATAAATATTTAAATATTAAAATATTGTATAGAAAGTTGCATAAAATACATTCAAAACAATTGTTAATTTTCATACGGAACACAGTTTCGATGTAGATGATGGGTTATGCTATATGTCGATTATAGCCTTATAGTTGGTAAAATTGATTAAGTAAGAGTTGTGGCCACAACTGTCTGTCTCAAAAGCAAATTGTATCCAAATTGTCCCTGTTTGAATGTGAAAAAAACCTTTGTGTATCTGAAGGTATTATATGATGCTCCCCCTTGCCGGACTTCCAATAGCTCTTGCCTCCTATCCTTTGTGGGTTATGGGAAGGTTGCCCGTGTGTTTGAATATGAGAGCAGAAAATTGGAGCTCATCTCAAGTCGGCGTCTTTCCGTTTGTTTGTTCCCAGCAATTACTTCCTACCCAGTCGTGTATTCCGTCCGTTCCACGTGACTGTCGGAGGGCCAATCGGGTAACTGGATCTTGGGGGGAGTGTATCCTCTTCGATTTCAATTATTTTCTGGAGCCTGTATGTATCCACACTGGATATTCTGTGTCTACGTGTTTCAGCACTTCACTGCGCCTTTATCAAGACTTGTAATTCATGTGTGTAACTTTGGCTCTTTTATGGTTCCGATAAAAGTGAAAAAACTCCTCCCATTTTCTCCCTTTATTTCCTTGGTAGACCATATTAATACAAAAGATATTGTTTACATCTTCATGTTCCGTTTTATACTTATTAACAATTTGATTAAAAACCACGTTTGAAATATTTGACATTATTATTTACATACATCTTTGTACCATAATTTTGGCTGTTGTCTAAATTCTACTTGGTCTCTTAAAGACCATTACTTGCAAATATCGTGAATTCTAAATATTATTCATGAATATTCTTGGAAATCGTCTTAGATTCTATAACTTCTTAAAAGCAATTTGTTGTTACGTAGAAATTATCTTATAATAATATAGATTCCCTAAAGTTACTTCAAATACCCCATAAGAGAAACAATTAGATGTTCAGATATAAATATAATTTATCTAATACAATGTCAATGCAAATTACAATATTTAGGACAAACCAGTCGACCACTACGCGACAGAATTAGAAAACATCTCTCTAATATAAAACGTGGCAATTGCAAACATTTACTTTCCAAACACTTTACAGAGGTCCATCACAAAAAAAACGATAGGATTTAAATATTGGGGCATAAAAAAAGTACCAAACAACAGAGGAGGAAATATAGAAAAAAATCTACTACTTAAAGAGGCAGAACTAATATTTAAATTTAACACATTAACCCCCAAAGGTCTTAATGCAGAATTAAATCTTAATCCATTCATTTAGAGAATAAAATATATCTATTTCAAACAGATTTCAAATAATTTCAGAAATATATTGTATAAAATATACACAGTACACACTAGAATGGAGAAAGCGATGTATTTGGAAAACAATTATCTACTTAAAGGGACAGTAATAAGAATATTAATCCCATATGGAATATGTATACTAGCCTAATTAATAGAGGATCGTGGACAAATAACAGACTCACATTTAGATCAGACTCACTACATACATAGAAGACAGTAAGTATAGGGTAATTTTAAAAGAACTAATGAAAAATATGTAAACACCATTATCTTGACATTTTAAACTATACACAGTTAGTTAAAAACGGTACAATTCAGAAGCACATGACACTACACACAATTTTTTGAGTAAGAACATATTTAAAATCACAAAAACAATCACATAAGTAACTATAGGGAATCTATATTATTATAAGATAATTGCTACGTAACAACAAATTGCTTTTAATAAGTTATAGAATCTAAGACGATTTCCAAGAATATTCATGAATAATATTTAGAATTCACAATATTTGCAAGTAATGGTCTTTAAGGGACCAATTAGAATTTAGGCAACAGCCAAAATTATGGTACAAAGATGTATGTAAATAATAATGTCAAATATTTCAAACGTGGTTTTTAATCAAATTGTTAATAAGTATAAAACGGAACATGAAGATGTAAACAATATCTTTTGTATTAATACGGTCTACCAAGAAAATAAAGGGAGAAAATGGGAGGAGTTTTCTCACTTCATTGGAACCATAAAAGAGCCAAAGTTACACACATGAATTACAAGTCTTGATAAAGGCGCAGTGAAGCACTGAAACGCGTAGACACAGACTATCCAGTGTGGATACATACAGGCTCCAGAAAATAATTGAAATTGAAGAGGATACACTCCCCCCACGATCCGGTTACCCGATTGGCCCTCCGACAGTCACGTGTAACGGATGGTATACACGACTGGGTAGGAAATAATTGCCGGGAACAAACAAACGGAAAGACGCCGACTTCAGATGAGCTCCAATTTTCCTCTCTCATATTAAAACACACGGGCAACCTTCCCATAACCCACAAAGGATAGGAGGTAAGAGCTATCGGAAGTCCGGTAAGGGGGAGCATCATATAATACCTTCAGATACACAAAGGTTTTTTTCACATTCAAACAGGGACAATTTGGATACAATTTGCTTTCGAGACAGACAGTTGTGGCCACAACTCTTACTTAATCAATTTTACCAACTATAAGGCTATAATCGACATATAGCATAACCCATCATCTACATCGAAACTGTGTTCCGTATAAAAATTAACAATTGTTTTGAATGTATTTTATGCAACTTTCTATACAATATTTTAATATTTAAATATTTATCATTTGCAACTTATGGTTATTAACAAACGCTTGAACAAAATAACTGTTGCTACATTTTAATGCTGTTATATTTTAAAAAATACCAAGTAAAATATATTTAAAGTATCCTTCTTGCTTATTTCATTACCATATATAAAGTGCAATCGTGTGCAGACATGAATCCAATTGTAGAATTTCAATGGAATAGATGGAACCAGTCATATGACTTCTATATTATACTGACACATAAGATTATTCACCTTTTTAATCTTATTGTCACAAAAAATTGAACATTTTAACACTTAATTTACAATTAACAAACTTGATACACGATAATGACATACTAATACAGGAGCGATTTTCATCACACATTTTTTGTTTACTCACGTACACTACTAACACCCACAAAAGTAAAGGGAATAGTCTACGTAAATAGCACAATAACAGATGTACACACACCAAAGACTCTAAACAATTACAATAAGCTAGACTTATAGCGTAATATAACACATACCACGAATAGCCACTAAAGGATAAAGCAGCTAGAGACTAGTCATAAAAGGAACATTGTTATAGGATATATTATTCCGAGTAGTCTCGTCCAACTCACAGCTCTTTTGAGCGCTCCTCACCCCCACCAGATACTTTTGCACACATTTCCGATACTGGGAGTATATCGGAATTGGGGAAGCATTGTGAATCTGATATTAGTACCACCACACATATTTCTAGAGTATAACCCTATGAGGCTGTTTGTTTACTTATACCATTTGGCTGCACACGATTTCGCTTTACTAGAGCATTGAGGATTGGATGAGTTTTCATCTTTGTGATTCCACAAAATATACTAAAATATATCTGCTACATCAAATGTTAGTGCATGTTACTTCTGGGTCTCAATTCACTATGGCAATGGTAGCTATGCTACATAGGTGGCAGTGTTATCGGCCCTAAAATTAAAAGATGATCCCAGCTACCACACATACCTGAAATGGCTAACACATTATTAGCCCCTTTCCCAAGTTAACCCTAAATCACTGATTTTCAAACCTAAACAGGCCAGATTTTCAGGATTAACTTGGGTGAGAACAGGTAAAATAACCACATTTACTAATCAGCTGATTATTTCACTTATGCTTTGGTTCAGATCTCCTCAAAATCTGGTCTGTTAGGTAGGCCTGATGACAGCTTTGAAAACCAGTGGCCTAAGTTTTATGAAGCCTCTCTAAAACTATGACCTTCACTGCTATTAACTTCTTATCCACTAGAACCTCTTAAACACAAGTGTCCTGACAATTAATCCTTAATCACTATGAACATCTAAGCGATAAAACCATCCAACATCTTGCACCCTCCAAAACATAGGACCACCCAATGTAAGACACTACCAAGTGATTCCTATCATCAACCATCTTATAAATATATATATATATATCATGCTTTAAAAATACTAGAATTCCCCTAGTTAATTATTTAAATAAATACATTACAGGTAGATGTAAGATTTGAGGTTAATGAGTAAAAGTCATTAAACTGTTAATGTGATAGGGCCTAAGGGGTTAATGGAATTTATGGTTAATTATGGTGTAGGGACAAAGAATTACACTAGTTGGGATAATAGCAGGATTTTTATCTTTTGAACATACTTATGCAAAGAATAACACACAATCTTCAAATAATATTTTAAATATTTTAATCAAAGCATCTAAAAGCATCCAAAACTTTTTAGTGCACCCTATACTTTTAAGACGAGAGCAAGAATAGGAGCACTATTGATTTAACTTGACAGCTGTATTTTTGAGCTCCATTTATAATCTTAAATCCAAGAGAAAGAGGATAGCAGCACCACCATTAATTAGGTAAAAAAATTAAATATTTAAGCCATCACAATAAAATGACAACGTTTCGGAATAATATCCTTAATCATGTCTGTGATGGCTTAATTTATTTTTTTTACCAAATTAATGGTGGTGCTGCTATCTCTTGGATTTGCAATTATTGAAGACTTAGGGCTAGATTTATTAAAGCTGAGGCGGACAGGGGCGCGTATACACGCCCCTGTATGCCTCAGCTCGCCTGTGGCGGGGGCGAAATTACCCGCAGGTATTCACCATTGCACACGAGCACAATTTTGCGCTCGCGTGCAATCCCGCCCCCTGCCCGCGCACAGCCAATCAAGCGCGGGCAGGAGCTGTCGGTCTGACTAGGCCGAGGAGATTGAATTTCGCCACCTTAAAGGTGGCGCAGAGGTTAGGGAAGCAGCGGTCTGGTGACCGCTGCTTGATAAATTACGGCGAGCAAGTTCTTATGAGAACTTGCAGCCGTGGGCTTTAATAAATCTAGCCCTAAGGTGTTAGTCATAAAACAGCTTGCACACCTGCACATTTGCAACCCTGTACTAGGGATTACCCTGGTGCTGGAACATCTTGAACTGTTTCCATTTATAATCTTAGTCATTATAATTTGTCGGTCTTAATGGCATATCTTACATTACAGATACTTAATATGTTTATTTTTATATCTATATGTATCCTCAATGGGTCTATGCACTCACAGCCTGCTAACATAAATGCCTAGATGCTCAATATAAATAGAAATGTGTAAAGGCACTGACAGGTGCAAAAATATAAAACAAACTGTATATATATGTGTGTGTGTGTGTGTGTGAATATATACAATATAATCTTTACATATTACAAAATAGTTGTTTCAACTTACATCTGAAGCTTGTATCAAGACAATAAAGTGCTATAAAATAATTACAATATATATATAATTTTTATCTTTTTGTAATCTTATTTTTTTGTGAGAAATGTGCTAGATAAGTAACCTTCAACTGTAGCTTCTCACATCACACTGAGCTAAAAAATATGTGAAATCTTATTTTAGACAGGTTAATGGAAGCATCACCCCTCTGATCTCTTTGAACCCTCCAAGTTTAATGAATTGAAGTTCAGCATTTCAGCCACGTTTTTTACAACAAATCGTTATTGTTCTTTTATGCACTATAACTGAGATTGTTGATGGTATGTGTTCTTTCATCTGATGTAAACTCAAAAAGATTCTAGATGTAAGTGCTCAGTATATAAAATAAAATATATATTATTCTTCACTCAAGGAAAATGGCAGAGCAACTATGGGGAATAATGTAACTAGGTCAGGTTGTACGAATTCGCTCCTCTAACTATATGGTCTTATTTGAAATTTGATAAAGATATTGATTGTGCCTAAGATAATCCAAACTTGGAACATAAACTAATTCTAGTTGTTTATCAATTAATTAGGTTTATTTTTATTTAAAATATGTCATTCTATTAAAAAAAACAAATCACCATTAAATCATTAAGTGATTTGATGTGTTACATTCTACAGGGTATATTTATTCCAAACCTTTAAGCTTTACTTATGCATTAGTAAAAAAAGTTATATTATTTCCTTATTTATATATGTCACAACATACATATTACTTCCTTATAAAGCAATTAAAAGTGTCACTCTGGTTAAAGGAACATGAAACCCAAAAAAATTATTTCATGATTTAGACAGAGCATACAATTTTAAACAACTTTCCAATTGACTGCTATTATTTAATCTGCTTACTTCTATTTTTATCCTTTGCTGAAAGGTTTATCTAGGTAAGCTTAGGAGCAGCAAAGAACTTAGAGAACCTAGGTTCTAGCTGCTGATTGGTGGCTGCTGATATACACTGTGTGCAGAATTATTAGGCAAATTAGTATTTTGACCACATCATCCTCTTTATGCATGTTGTCTTACTCCAAGCTGTATAGGCTCGAAAGCCTGCTACCAATTAAGCATATTAAGTGATGTGAATCTCTGTAATGAGAAGGGGTGTGGTCTAATGACATCAACACCCTATATCAGGTGTGCATAATTATTAGGCAACTTCCTTTCCTTTGGCAAAATGGGTCAAAAGAAGGACTTGACAGGCTCAGAAAAGTCAAAAATAGTGAGATATCTTGCAGAGGGATGCAGCACTCTTAAAATTGCAAATTTTCTGAAGCGTGATCATCGAACAATCAATCGTTTCATTAAAAATAGTCAACAGGGTCGCAAGAAGCGTGTGGAAAAACCAAGGCGCAAAATAACTGCCCATGAACTGAGAAAAGTCAAGCGTGCAGCTGCCAAGATGCCACTTGCCACCAGTTTGGCCATATTTCAGAGCTGCAACATCACTGGAGTGCCCAAAAGCACAAGGTGTGCAATACTCAGAGACATGGCCAAGGTAAGAAAGGCTGAAAGACGACCACCACTGAACAAGACACACAAGCTGAAACGTCAAGACTGGGCCAAGAAATATCTCAAGACTGATTTTTCTAAGGTTTTATGGACTGATGAAATGAGAGTGAGTCTTGATGGGCCAGATGGATGGGCCCGTGGCTGGATTGGTAAAGGGCAGAGAGCTCCAGTCCGACTCAGACGCCAGCAAGGTGGAGGTGGAGTACTGGTTTGGGCTGGTATCATCAAAGATGAGCTTGTGGGGCCTTTTCGGGTTGAGGATGGAGTCAAGCTCAACTCCCAGTCCTACTGCCAGTTTCTGGAAGACACCTTCTTCAAGCAGTGGTACAGGAAGAAGTCTGCATCCTTCAAGAAAAACATGATTTTCATGCAGGACAATGCTCCATCACACGCGTCCAAGTACTCCACAGCGTGGCTGGCAAGAAAGGGTATAAAAGAAGAAAATCTAATGACATGGCCTCCTTGTTCACCTGATCTGAACCCCATTGAGAACCTGTGGTCCATCATCAAATGTGAGATTTACAAGGAGGGAAAACAGTACACCTCTCTGAACAGTGTCTGGGAGGCTGTGGTTGCTGCTGCACGCAATGTTGATGGTGAACAGATCAAAACACTGACAGAATCCATGGATGGCAGGCTTTTGAGTGTCCTTGCAAAGAAAGGTGGCTATATTGTCACTGATTTGTTTTTGTTTTGTTTTTGAATGTCAGAAATGTATATTTGTGAATGTTGAGATGTTATATTGGTTTCACTGGTAAAAATAAATAATTGAAATGGGTATATATTTGTTTTTTGTTAAGTTGCCTAATAATTATGCACAGTAATAGTCACCTGCACACACAGATATCCCCCTAAAATAGCTATAACTAAAAACAAACTAAAAACTACTTCCAAAACTATTCAGCTTTGATATTAATGAGTTTTTTGGGTTCATTGAGAACATGGTTGTTGTTCAATAATAAAATTAATCCTCAAAAATACAACTTGCCTAATAATTCTGCACTCCCTGTATAACGATTGTTATTGGCTCACCCATGTATTCAGTTAGAAAGCATTAGTGCATTGCTGCTCCTTCAACAAATGATACCAAGATAATGAAACAAATTAGATAATAGAAGTAAATTAGAAAGTTGCTTAAAATTGTATTCTCTATCTGAATCATGAAATACATTTTTTGGGTTTCATGTCCCTTTAAGTGTGTGAATTACAGAAAATAGATCATGATTTGTTATACAACTTTACCAAAATCTATTCAATCCCTGTAACCATTGTGGTTAGCTTAAAAAAAAAACACTATTTTCCATAGATGCTCAATTATAGTGGTTTTAATTGGATCTAGTAATTTTATTCCTAAGAAGCCAAATATCTTAATTGTGCTAAGTTTAACATGCATATACCAAGTTACATTTCCTGTGTCGTGAATTTTCCTATGTGGCTTTTTACATGGTTTCCTAAACCTAACCAATCCCACTTTTCATTAGATTTCAAATTAATTTTTTGAGTGATAACAGCCCTAATACCTTGCATAGGGGCAATTTAAAACAAGTATTAAAGTATGAAAATACTTTACAATAACTTTTTCATTATCTTTTTGGACTGTTGTAATCCAACGACTTGGACCACAAAATAAAACATTTTGTCTAGTTAAAGTAGACCACCATGTCTCTTTACATTTATTTTGTTAAAGTTTAAATGACTGTACATGCTAATTAGAAATATAAAAAGGTATGGCTGCAAATAATAAACATATTTTCTGAGATTTTTGTACCTTCATTTATTCATTCCCTAGATGGATGGATTTGCCATCCATGAGAATAGAACAATAAATTCAATGAAAAAAACACTTTTTAATTGATCATTTTTTATTTAAATATTTTTTAAAAATATATTTTTATACACAGTACAAGTTAGTACTTTGTCCAAATGTCATGGCCAATTTACATAATTCAAAGATCCTGCTATGTTTAATCAGTTAGTATTATAGTAGTGAATAAGAGGACTCTTAGAATAGCAGGGCCAGGCTGAACTCAATGGGACAGTCTACTCCAGAATTGTTATTGTTTAAAAAGATAGAAAATCCCTTTATTACCCATTCCCCGGTGTTGCATAACTAACACTGTTATATTAATTTACTTTTTACCTCTGTGATTACCTTGTATTGAAGTCTCTGCAGACTGACCCTTTATTCAGTTCTTTTGACAGACTTGCATTTTATCCAATCAGTGCTAACTCATAAATAACCACACAAGGAGGTGGCCTTCGAAAGGCATAGAAGTTAGCATATGAGCCTAACTAGGTTTAGCTTTCAAGAAAGAATTACAAAGAGAACAAAGCAAATTTCATTAAAGTAAATTGGAAAGTTGTTTAAAATCGCATGCCCTATCTGAATTGTGAAATTTTAATTTTGTCCCTTAAAGGAATGACAGGGGTACAGTTCCAGTGACAACATGAGTGAAAGGATGATAACCTTTAGCAGAGACTCTGGTGGTATAATTAAAGTGAGAGTCTTGGAGCCTAAGACTGCAGTTTTGTGAGTGAGTGAGTGAGTGAGTGAGAGAGAGAGAGAGAGAGAGAGAGAGAGTGAGCTTGATCAATAGGTTGGTCCAGAAAAGGTTTATGTTAAGAAGATTAATGGCTGCCAATAGGAGATCCATCCTGTAGTACAAACAGAAAAGGCTAATGATAGGCCCATTAGACCAAGAACATCTCACATATTTAATCAAAGGGTCCTCCTGATGGATGTTTAAATAGTGGAAAGTATATAGGCTGACATGAGCAAGTTACTTTTATCTCTATGAGCTGCGTATGGTTGTCAGAGGTGTATCTATATTTGCAAGAATGATGAGATCAGAGGGATTTCTGGTCAAGTTTCTAAAAGTGCCCCAAATGCCCACAAAATAGAGGGCATTATAGTTTTGTATTTAAAAAAATGGAAATTTTTTTCTATAATAAAAAAACGGCACTAGGTAGTTTTTGGACTTTAAAGATGGTGGTAGTGAGGTGTTAGAAAAAAAAAACAGCACTGAAAAATTCCTTTACATTGCGGTCTATGGGGACTGTGTGTTCCCATAGACCACAATGTAAAAATATATGTATATGATTATATACATGTATATTTATGTGTTAATATTTGTATATACACATATTAACATGTGTATATATATATATATATTTAAAAATGCTGCCCATCGCTGTGCTACTTACCCTCTTCGCTGCGCAAGGTTCTAATGCCGTCTGTCACTGCATCAGAACGAGACTCCCATAGGAGCCTATGGAAGAGTGCTCTCGTGAGCTCGCATTCGCATTGCGATTTACTTGTAATACCAGTGAACTTTATAGTGTGCTGGTATTACAAAGTGGAGCGCTACTATCGATTGCACGCATTCAATATTTAGTGCTCCACTTGTAATCTAGCCCTTAAAGTTTTCATTTCTATATTCTTAAAATGTGGAAAAATCAACCTGGATCTGACTACTGCAATATAAACATTTATAACATTTATAACAGGTGCAAATATTAGGGTGCCTGTTTTAATTAAGGCACAAATTCCAATTTGGGATAAAGTCAAATTGTGTTGAAATTTGAAAGAGCTTTTGCAATGGGGAGATTAGCTTACTGGGGAGAGGATAGCTGCAGTAATCTTCCAACAGGTGCAAACAATCATTGTACTACTAACAGATTTAAGCAGCTGAATCCGTAATTGTACAGGTTTAAATTATTGAGCAATTTTGATAGCTCTGTTGTAGTGGGGACAATGACTGGCTGGGTTTGCAAGTAAGGTCTTCTGTAATTAGTTGCCAAAATACTTTTGCAGCTGGGAACTGTAGAACAATACAAACAGACTCGCATTGTTTATACTGTTTATTAGAACCAATGTTTTGTGCTATTTCTGGAAACAATAGATGTTACCACAGATATCTCATGTTAAACATATACAAACAAAATCATGTCTGTTTCCCTTCCTGTCAGATCCTTGATAGATAGTTGGATAGATAAATAAATATATAGATGATAGATATAGGTAGATAGATGATATATATATATAGACTGACCATATTGCCGCTTTAAAAAGGGACACATATGAAAAATACATATGTCAGGGCTGTTTTCAGGGCTGTTTAAACAAATGTTATGTATAAGAACCCTACCATATGTATTTTTCATATGTGTTCCTTCTTAAAGCGGCAATATGGTCAGTCTAATAATATATAGCATAGGTAGATGATAGATAGATTGATAGATATAGCGATTGATAGATAGATGATAGATATAGAGATATACGGGGCAGATTGACAAGTCGGGCAATTCGACCCTTGTCCGAGGGCCCTGCATCTTAGAGGGCCTCCCAGTGCAGGCAGATGCAGTACTAATTAAGAAACATTTTTTTTTTATTATTTAAATTTTTTTATATATTACATACATAACATTTTATTTTTATTATGGCCGGCCTGGCTGAAACGTTCTGGTGTGGGGAGGTGCCTGGGGAGTGTTGAGCTTGTGTGGTGGAGACTGGGCTACCGGCACTTCCTCTTGATATCACTAGTACAGCCAAGGAGTAGAAAAGTGGCTTCAAGCTGCATTAGGGAAAAAGTGAGTTCAGCTGTGGCTGACTAATGTTTATTTTTTGTGGTATAGTGGCCCTGCTGCCCACCATCTTCCACCCAGGACAGCTGCACCACTGCACGGTCTGCACTTATTCTCCTTCAAGTGCATTCCCCTCCCCCCCCCCCACCCACTGCCCGAGCGTTGCACTGACATCCCCTCCATTGAGTCAGAACACTGCACAGCATTACACAGAAAATTGTGAATTACAGTAAGAGGGCAGAGGGCTGCTGACCTAGGTAGTGTCTGGCTATTATTAATGGCATGTTTCTTTGATGTATGCTGCTGTCTCCGCAAAGTGCTCCCAACTTCCGTCCCTGAAGCTCACAGCAAGAACAGTTTATTTAACCCCTTTGCTCTTACTAGACTAAATTTACAAGTTTATCATCAACCATGATTTAAATGTAAAGTAATGTGTCCTTTAGCTGGATTGGCTCTAGATGCTACAATGTCAGTGCTCAACAGAAAAAATAACTACTTTTGTATACTGGTAAATTTCTGTATATACTGTACTAAAGAGGGCCTGTGCATGTGTATCTGTATATAAGGATCTGGGGAGGGGTCTGTATGTGTGTGACAGAGGGAACCTCTAAGGGGCTGTGTGTGTGTGTGACAAAGGAGACCTCTATAATATATATCTCTATATAAGGATTTGTGGAGGTAGCTGTGTGTGACAGAGGGGACCTCTATAATATATATCTGTATGTAAGGAACTGGGGGGGTGGCTGTGTATTTGACAGAGGGGACCTCTATTTTATATATATATATATATATATATATATATATATATATATATATATATATATATATATATATATATATATATATCTGTATTTAAATATCTGGAGAGGGGGCTGTGTGTGTTACAATGGGAACCTCTATAATATATATCTGTATGGAAGGAACTGGGGAGGGGACTGTGTATGTGACAGAGGGGACCTAGCTATAATATATATCTGTATGTAAGGAACTGGGGAGGGGCTGTGTGTGTTACAAAGGAAACCTCTATAATATATTTCTGTATATAAGGAACTGGGGAGGGGCTGTGTGTGTTACAAAGGAAACCTCTATAATATATTTCTGTATATAAGGAACTGGGGAGGGGGCTGTGTGTGTGACAGAGGGGACCTCGCTATAATATATATCTGTATGTAAGGAACTGGGGAGGGGGCTGTGTGTGTTACAAAGGAAACCTCTATAATATATTTCTGTATATAAGGAACTGGGGAGGGGGCTGTGTGTGTTACAATGGGAACCTCTATAATATATTTCTGTATATAAGTTACTGGGGAGGGGGCTGTGTGTGTGACAGAGGGAACCACTATAATATATCTGTATATAAGTAACTGGGGAGGGGACTGTGTGTGTGACAGAGAGAACCTCTATAATATATCTGTATATAAGTAACTGGGGAGGGGACTGTGTGTGCGACAGAGGGAAGTGCTCTATAATAGTATATCTGTATATAAGGAACTGGGAAGGGGGCTGTGTGTGTGACAGAGGGAACCTCTATAATATATCTGTATATAAGGATCTGGGTAGGGGGTTGTGTGTGTGACAGAGGGAAGTGCTCTATAATAGTATATATCTGTATATAAGGATCTGGGTAGGGGGTTGTGTGTGCGACAGAGGGAAGTGCTCTATGATAGTATATCTGTATATAAGGAACTGGGAAGGGGGCTGTGTGTGTGACAGAGAGAACCTCTATAATATATCTGTATATAAGGATCTGGGTAGGGGGTTGTGTGTGCGACAGAGGGAAGTGCTATATAATAGTATATCTGTATATAAGGAACTGGGAAGGGGGCTGTGTGTGTGTGATAGAGGGAACCTCTATAATATATCTGTATATAAGGATCTGGGTAGGGGGTTGCGTGTGTGACAGAGGGAAGTGCTCTATAATAGTATATATCTGTACATAAGGAACTGGGAAGGGGGCTGTGTGTGTGACAGAGGGGGACTCTCTATAATAGTATATATCTGTATATAAGGTACTGGAGTGGGGACTGTGTGTGCGGCATAGGGAACCTCTACATTGTGTTTCAGTTTTATACATTAGGTTTTGGCAGGTAGTGAAATAAGCAACTTAGATAATAGAAGTAAATTGTAATGAATGGTGTTTAAAACTGTATATTCAATCTGAATCATTAAAGGGACAGTAAAGTCATCATTCTACATTCATCATTTAGACAGAGCATACATTTTAACCCCTTGAGTGCTAATGACGGCTCTGAGCTGTCACAGAGTTTCCCACTCTGGTGCTAATGACGTCTCAGAGCCGTCACTAGCACTCTCCCAACTTGAGGGAGATCTGGGGGCTCCTACCCCGGCGATCGGGCCTGCATAATGACAGGCATCGCTGGGGCTTCCCGTTTTGCGTGGTGACGTCACTCGCAATAACGTAATGATGTCACAGCGCAACTTTATTTAACATTAACAATGTTAAATATAGGAGCAGGGGGCATGCTGCTTAGAAGCCTGTATCTCAGGCATCTAAGAAGCTACAGACCCCAAAGACCCACCGTTGGAAAGGTAATCGCCTAACCTTTCCAACAGTGTAAGTCTTGGTGATCTCAAATAAATAAAAAAAAAAGTAAAAAAATATATATTTTTAAAAATATTAAACCAAAAACCCTTTAAAAAAACTTAGCACCCAGGTGGGAAAGTGCTTAGCACTCAAAGGGTTAAACAACTTTCCAATTTCTTTCTATTATTTAATTTGCTTCCATCTTTTGTTATCCTTTGCTGAAAGGCTTATCTAGGTAAGCTCAGGAACCGCAAATAACCTAGGTTCTAGCTGCTTATTGGTGGTTGCTTTTATATACTGATTGCCATTGACTCACCCATGTGTTCAGTTAGAAACCAGTAGTACAGTGCTTCTCCATCAACAAATGATACCAAGAGAATGAAGCAAATTTGATAATAGAAGTAAACTGGAAATTTGTTTAAAAGTGTATGTTCTACCTAAATCATGAAAGAAAAAATTTGGGTTTCATGTCCCTTTAAAGTTTAATTTTAAAATTGGTTTCTCTAAACCTGCCCTGGTTTTAGTTAAAATGGAGATAGTTTTATCTTTATTTAGTATAGACGCCTACTTATAGGATCATGCATCTCTTATTTCAAGGAAATATGCAAATACAAATGAATGATTTTACCTCTTTAGCCAGTAACAAGTGATTTTACCCCCTTGTCTGCCCCTAATTACTTTCTGCTCCATACTGTAGTAAATAAAGGCATGGGGATTTTTGTTGTTCTTGCCATAAGCACTATACATATATATATATAAACAAAGATTTAGTAAAGTAACGTTACAAAAAGTGTGTACATGAGAGCACTCAACTACTCTTGTTGGACACAATGGACAATGATATGTGTTTACCTAAACACAAGAACAAGAAGGTCGGATTTAAAAAACTTTTATTATGTGTGTGTTAAAATAATAAAGAACCAATATAAAACCACAAATCATACGCGTACTGACGCAACTTTAAACGATCAGAATGTCAATAAAGATTATGGACTTAAAATATACACTACACTCTTTCACACTAAGTATAGAGGGCAATGGAGTGTACATATATACATACACACATATAATATTTAGTTCTTATTAAAAATATTTAAGGAAAAAATTGTATCTCTATATGGCAATTAAAAACATTGTGGGGGAGGGGTATATGAGGTGGGGGGTAAGTGAGGTGGGAGTGGCACATGAGATGGGAGGGGTAATAGGGTGGAGGAGGGGCAGAGGAAATAGGTAGGTGGAGCAAAGAGGGGGTGGGGGGGCCCTGCCCCACTTTTGCCCGGGGGCCCTGGTTGGTCTCAGTCCACCCCTGGAGATATATAGATGATAGATACATAGATAAATGATACATATAGGCAAATAGATTATATATATATATATATATATCATAGGTAGATGATAGATAGATATAGCGATCGATTGAAAGATAAAGACAGATAGATAAAGCGATAGATAGATGATATAGTGATAGATATATTGATAGAAAGATAGATGATAGATAAATAGATAGATGATAGATATAGCATAGGTAGATGATAAATTGATAGATGTAGTAATAGACAGACAGACAGATGTGTGAGCTCTCATTTCCCTCTCACCCAGTATTAATAGAATGGGCTCTATACATTCTTACAGTGTCCTTAAAGGGACATGAACCCACATATTTTTCTGTCATGATTCAGAAAGAGTAATAATTAAAAAAAAATACAATTTATTTCTATTATCAAATTAAATTTGTTCACTTGGTATCTTTTGTTGAAAGGCAGGGTTAGGAGCTTACAAGTGTCTGCAGCACTATATGGCAAAAAAAGCTTTTAACAATGTTATATATTTGCAGCAGCACTAGATGGCAGACACGTGCACGCTACTTACTTAGGTATCATGTTCATCAAATATTAAGTGAAGATGGGCGAATGTGTTGAAAGTATAATTCACTTGGTAGAACAAATAGTCCTGTTGACATTCGTTTTGGACAATTGAATGTTGATAAAATTTGGTAATTGAATGTTATTTCTAGTTTTGGAATGTTCCCCTTGTTTTGGAATGTTCCCCTTGTTTTGGAATGTTCCCCTTGTTTTGGAATGTTCCCCTTGTTTTGGAATGTTCATAATTAGATGGAATATAACTCGAATGTAACTTTCGATTTAACAAATACTATTCAGAAGTTCAATAGTTCATGTGGTAGGGAATTTAATAAATGAATAAATTGTTAACTTGATAAAAATATATTTACTAACTTTTTTCTAATTTGAATATTGCATTTAAACAGAGCATTAGAAATACTATTACAATTTTTTCTAATTTGAATATTGTATAATTCAATACAAATTTTCAAATTAAATATTACATTTACAGCATTAGAAATATTAATACAATAAACAAATAATATAGAAAATATTTGTTCAAGCAGCTTTATTATTGTGCATTCATTTGCTAGCTTGCTGAACAGAGTTAAAGGCTAATTGTAATACTTTTTTAAAAAAAAAAATGCAACAAATTTTGCACAGCAGAGAGAAAGAGGGCCTTACTCTAGATTAGACAATTGATACAAAAATATAGAGTTTGAAACATTCAAATCAAAATAACTTTATTTAGAAATAATCCATAATAAAGACTTACACACACACATTAAAAATAGCTTAAACCCAGGGTGATACGTATGGTTTGTCTCTACTGTTCAATCAAATAAAGAGTCAGATGTAGTATTTTAGCTACTGCTAAGTGGCGTAATAGCTAATGCTAACTAATAATACCCCCCAGAAATAACTTGAAAAGTGCATAGCAAAGCCACTATAGTAAAGCTTACTTAATAAAAAGCTCCTTCTATAGCGGGAACTTGATTACTTTTAGTCTAACTACTGCAGTAAAGTAAATGACTATAACAGCGAAGGAGACTAGATATAATGATTATCGCATCCTGGTAAGCAGCATAAAAAGAGGGAACTCATTTTTCACAAACGCTTCCTCAGGAAGCCCTCTGCATCGCCTCAGCTATCCGTCGATACTGGTAATGTTACCGCGAATGGGCATGGTGACATCATCAACCTGGAGACCAGGCAGGGGATAGAAGAGCTTAAGGGAGTAAGTATTCCAATCCCTCAATTTAAGCTACCTTAAACCTAGAAACCTCTAATATCCACCATTTGAAAAGTAAATTGAGGTATATAAATCACAGATAAAAAAAAAGGGTATAGAGGTGCCTGAGGTTTAGAAAAATGACAAAAAGCCGTCTTAAAAATAAGGGCGGGTTGTGGACTCTCTATGCCAGGAAAGAAAATAATTTATCAGGTAAGTATAAATTAGGTTTTCTTTCCAATGGCATGGAGAGTCCACAAATCCATTCAATACCAAAGCTAGAGTCCACAGAATGGAAGGGAAGGATGCACAAGACAGGCAACCCTAAACAGAAGGCACCATCGCTTGACGAACTTTCCTCCCAAAAGAAGTCTCAGCTGAGGCAAAAACATAAAATTTGGAAAAGTATGCAATGATGACCAAGTGGCCGCCTTGCAAATCTGTTCCATAGAAGCATAATTTTCAAAGGCCCAAGAGGAACGACAGCCCTAGTGGAGTGAGCCATAGTTTTCTCTGGAGGCTGCAGTCCAGCTGTCTCATAAGCCAATCAAATAACACTTCCCAACCAGAAATAGAGAGTGGAATAAGTGGCCTTCTGACCTCTCCGTTTACCAGAAAAGACAACAAAAAGAGCAGAAGAGTGAAGACATTTTTTCGTAGCCTGTAAATAGAACCTTAAAGCACTCACAACATCCAGATTGTGCAATAACCGCTCCTTCTTAGAGGAAGGATTAGGACAAAAAGAAGGAACAATAATTTATTGGTTAATATTGTGTTCCAAGACCACCTTAGGTAGGAATCCTAATTTAGTACGGAGAACCGCCTTATCTGCATGAAGAATAAGATAAGGAGAATCCCACCATAGAGCCGAAAGTTCAGAAACTCTACTGGCAGAGGAAAATGTCAGCAGAAACAAAACCTTCCAGGACAATAACTTGATATCAGCAGAATGCATAGGCTCAAATGGAGCCTGCTGCAGAACTTTAAGATCCAAGGAGGAGTAATTGACCTAAACACAGGCCTGATTCTAACCAAAGCCTGGACAAAAGATTGAATATCTGCCAAAATTGCCAGACGCTTCTGCAGAAGAATCAACAGACCCAAAATCTGACCGTTTAGGGTACTGACTGATAAACCCTTCTCCAGGCCCTCCTGAAGAAAGGACAGAATACAGGGAATTCTCACCTGACTCCAAGAAAAAACCCTAGATCTGCAACAATGAAGGTATTTATGCCATACCTTATAATAAATCTTGTGAGTAACAGGCTTACAAGCCCGAATCATAGTCTCAATAAATTTCACAGAAAAACCTATGTCTGGACAAGACTAAGCGTTTAATCTCTAAGCAGTCAGCTTCAGACCCTGAAGTAGAAGATCCTTCCTCAGAGGTAATTTCCATGGAGTAAATGACGACATCCTTACTAGGTCAGCAAACCAAGTTCTGCAAAGCCATGCTGGAGCTATTAAAATCACCTGATGCTGATAGAGCATTGAGAATTGCTCTCAATTCTAGGATATCTATAGGGAGGGCAGACGCCTCCTGATTCCAAAGTCCCTGAGCTCTTTGAGACCCCCTAACTGCTCCCCAGCCTAACAGGCTGGCATCCGTGGTCATAATCTCCCAAGAAGGTCTCAGGAAACAAGTGCCCTGAGACAAATGGTCCTGGAAGATCCACCAAGACAGAGACATCCTTGTCTGAGAGTCTAAAACTATCCTTTGAGAGAGATCTAAATGGTCTCTGTTCTATTGATTGAGCATACAAACTGTAGAGGTCTCAGATGGAAGCGAGCAAACAAATAATGTCCATAGATGCCACCATGAGACCAATTATACTTTTATGCATACAGCCACCGATGGACGAACAGAGGACTTAAGAGAACAACAGGCCTCCACAAGCTTGAATTTTATGACCTCCATAAAAAAATCTTAATAGATAATGAGTCTATGATTGTCCCCAGAAAACATACCCTGGTACTTGGCACCAAGAAACTTTTCCCTACATTCACCTTCCACCTTTGAGAGCGGAGAATAGCTAACAGAGAATCTGTATGGGATCTTGCTAACTGAAAAGATGGTGCCTGGACCAAGATATCATCCAGGTAAGGAGCCACCCCAATTCCTAGAAATCTGGCCACAGCCAAAAGTGCCCCTAGAACCTTCGTAAAGATTTGAGGAGCAGTGGCGAGGCCTAAAGGCAGGGCTACAAATTGGAAATGTTGATCCAAAAAAACAAATCTCAGGAACTTGAAATGTTCCCTGTGGAAAGGCACATGAAGATATGCATCCTGTAGGTCTATAGTGTTCATAAACTGACCCTCCTGAACTAGAGGGAGAATAAAACGAATAGCCTCTATTTTGAAGGACGGGACCTTGAGAAACTTGTTGAGAGACTTGAGGTCTAGAATGGGTCGAAAAGTTCCCTCCCTTTTGGGAACTACAAAAAGATTTGAATAAAATCTTCCTCTGCTAGAGGAACTGGGATAATGACTCCCATAGAGGACAAATCCCTTATGCAGTTTAAGAAGGCCTCTCTCTTTACCTGCTTCACAGATAATCTTGATAATAGGAATCTATCCCTGTGGGGAAAAGACTTGAATCCTATCCTGTATCCCTGGGAAACTACATCCACTGCCCAAGGATCTGAAACGTTGCAAATCCAAGAATGCTGAAAAAAAGGAAAGCCTGCCCCCTACCTGATCCAGAACTGGATCGGGGGCAGCCCCATCATACTGACTTAGCCTCAGCGGAAGGCTTTCTGGATTGCTTACGCTTGTACAAGGGCTGGCTAGCTCTCCAAAAAGTCTTGGCTTGCTCAGATTTAGAAGACGAGGAAGATCTCTGTCACTTGAAGTTATGCAAGGAACAAAAAATAAAAGTTTGATGACCCTTGGGTTTATTCTTCTTATCCTGTGGTAAAAAAAACTTTCCTTTCCACCAGTAACCGTGGAAATGATCTCTGCCAGACCAGGACCAAATAAAGTCTTACCCTTAAAAGGTAGAGACAGAAGCTTGGATTTAGAAGTCACATCCGCAGACCAAGACCTTAACCAAAAGGCTCTGCCGGCTAGTATCGCAAAACTAGAAATCTTGGCTACCAGCCTAACAACTTGTACTAGGAACTGCAGATTCTGAATCAGAGATCTCACCCTCAGAAGATGCAGAGGAATGATCCTCGCTAGATAACGGAGAAATACTAACCAAATCAGTCTTGGCGGAATCAGAACCCATAGAAATGTTCTTAGATTTCCTCTTCCCTTTACCAGAACTAGGTAAAGCACTTAGGGCTTCAGAAACTGCAGAAGTCAACTGTGCAGCAAAATCTTTAGGCAAACAAACACTCCCAGAGACTGACAGAGGAAACACAGGGCACTGCATGTGAATCTGTCAAAGACTGGGACATGTTAACAGAAGACTGAGACAACCCCTGAACAGCATTATCCTGTGAAAAAGAAGCCTCAGATAAGGAATCCTTATCCTTAGATAATAAAACCTTATTAAGGCAAGAGGAACACAACTGCACAGGAGGTATAACCTGGGCATCTGCACAATAAAGACATTTATCAAATGACAGAGAAAGCTTGGGATCGGCTTCCATAGTAAATAAAATAGCCCTTTATTTCACTAATACTCTAATTTCAATATAAAAGATAAATAATTATTAAATCTGGCACCTCTACACCCCAGCCACGCTGGAGAGACTCACCCAACTGGTAACAGGGAATCCAATCCACACCAGCAGATAAATCCTGTTCAAACTGCAGATCCTGGAAAGCTGCAAACATCAGAGAGAAGCAACAGGCAGGAAAAACAATCTAATGCTAGAAAATCCGGTCTGTCTCTTAGAAAATCCGGCTTCCAAACAGCTGGATAGAAACAAACTGTTCAGCACTCAGGAAGCAACAGAGCGGTCACATGATCGCAAATTCAAAAGTAAGGTGCAATCCAACAACTTTCTTAAAGAGATATTACCCAAACTAAATAAAAGGTCAACTTGTGCAAACAAATCCCCATAGCCAAAATCAAAAAAAGCCTTCACATGACGAAACAGTGCCCTGAACTGATGCCCAATAAATCCCCAACCTTTTATTATTTAGTCCCATAAGGATCCACCTTGTTCTCTAAGTATACCTTTTTTTTTCTCTTTTTTTTTTAAACAAAGAACTCCTAAGTGCTGCATCCTTCTCACCTTGAAGGTAAAAGCACTTACCTGTGGAACCGCTGTAGGGCAGGTACAGCAAACAGGTGTGACAGAATCCTCACTGAAATATACCTGTAGATAAAGAAAAAACAGAATAATCAACCCTGGTTTTCTATATAGGGGTAGCAAAAATGTTGGAAGGTAAACAAAGATCACCTTGCCGTCTTCCAACTGCTAAAGGCCATCATTACTCTTACTAAAGAGAATTACATGGACACAGCATAACCTCAATCCTTGTTTGCAGGGAAAAGTACCCATTAAAGGATTAACTTGATTTCTTCAGACACCTTCTCTGCACATCACCTACAATGTTACACAGGCAAAAAGTGACTGGGAATTGTGGGTAATGGGAGGATACTTAAAGCTTTGCTGGGGTGTTCTTTGCCTCCACCTGGTGGCCAGGAGCTCAATTCCTACTAGTAATGGAATGTATTTGTGGACTCTCCATGCCATTGGATAGAAATAGCCTACAGTAAGGGTTAAATGAGTGCATTATCTAGAAACTTTAAAATAGCTCAGCACATGGATGGAAATGGCTAATCAGTTAAAGGGTCAATCAGTTGTGTACTCTTAATAATAGTGATAGGATTCATTGTAACTATGAAAGATTCCTTTCAATTATAGATAGATCGTGGCTGACAAATATTTGATAGGAAATGTTATGCCTAATGAACCAACTGTTTCTACTCAGTTTGAAAGGTGGTTAGTAAATTCTGTTAAGGAAAAATACAATTCCTTAAAGGGACATTCAGGTCAAAATTGAACATAGATGAATTATATGTATTAGCAAAAATGCTTCTAGTAAAAGTTATTCCTGTTTTAGTGATAACATTTTTATCTGCACGTGCATGTGAAGCACAGCTAGATTTTCTCAGTGCACCAACATTTTAAATACTACAGCTGCTCAGAGCACCAGTGGCGCTTGTATTATGTTAGCAATTAACAAATTAAGTCATTACCAATTAATTCAAGCACCATAGGTTCTCTGAGCAAGTGCTGTTTTTAAAATGCTGATGCACGGTGCATACTTAAAGGAATGGTAAACACTATTCTAACATCTTTTACTAACCATTAGTTTGTCAATGAATCAATTTCCATTCCTAGTTTCGTTAAATGGAGTTTATATAAAATATTAAGAAAATCTATAACTTACCCCTATGTTCACCGTGATCCCCCGCCGCCTTCCAGCCCCCCCCCCCCCCCGCAGCAATAAATATCTAGATCTGACACATCCAATGAAAATACGTGTCTACGGGCTTGTTTGCCCACGTCATTATAGGAGGCAATAGCGTTGCTGTTACATATGCGCATGCGCAAACTAAATTCCTTAGCTGCAGGTTATAAATATCAAGATGTTATTTATACACAATGCACGTCCACAATTTTTTTTGCGCATGCGTACACCGCTTAATCTAAATTGTCGAGCTACACCAAAGTTAACATTGAATTGTTTCCTGCACATTGATTCATTGTTTACTTGTAGCAGAAACAGTAAGTATCGCAGAATATTCAGTTTTATTGATATCCCACTAATTTGGAGCCTATATAATGTTTATTATCGTTAATAAATAAAAACAAAATATAAAGTTTGGAATTAATCAGGAATAATAATTGTTCATTTATGAAAACGAGTGTTATAAAATGAATTTTGTTTGTTGTCAGATACTTACAATGCTAACTTTCAATGCTCGTTTTTGATAGGGGGAACATAAGTTCAACAGCGTTCTTGTGCACTATCCATGAATGTAGTAAACAATGAATCTCGTGATTTAATGTTTACTTTGTTGATTGACAAATCGGAATTTGCACATGCGCTCTTTAATAGCCATATCTGGAGTGCGCAGAGGCAGTGACGTATACAGCAGGTGGGACTGCTGCACACGTCACTGAGATGAAAACTGAATCTAACATGGGTCGGAGTTGGCTATCGTGACGGAGAAAGATTAGAAGAGGGGAATAAAAGATAATGCAAATATATAATAAAAAAACTAAAAAACTAGTGTTTCAACTTGCATTTCTATATTTGTTGCATTGCTGCATCGCACATAGCATTGACTTTACCATTCCTTTAAATATACTTTTGAAACAGCTACAACTTTTATTAGAAGCATTTTTTTCTAATACATTTTTATTACAAAAATGCTTCAAATCTGAAATGCATCCATGTGGATTTCAATTTTGGCTGGAATATCCCTTTAAGTTCTTGACTCTAACAAAGAGCACTGCAACAACTTTAATTAAATATTTAAAAGGTAGAAATGGTCTAAATTATTAATCGGATAAAGGCTTACAAAATTGATTGATTTGGAAAATTATTTATTTTGCTTGTAAATAATTTGTACATAAAATATACATAACACATCTTGAACTTAAACAATTTAATCTCTAGATTGCTTCATATGTACAGAAGCAGCAACAATTCATCTTGCAACAGACACTTCAATTAGAGATTTCTATATCTTTGTAAACTGAAATTGGCACAGACCTCTCTTATGTAAGACAAATGTTTGCTTGGCTAAAAATCAATGAAAGTCCAAGCAGCTTGGCAGAGCTACTCAGAGACTTTCCAATCAATGACACATATTTAAATCTCATACCTTCTGAAAATGTCTAATCAAATTTCTAATACTTGACAACAAAGCTGATACATTCAAGTGAATTTCCTTGGAGTACTTTAGGATGTGTTCTATATTGCACTTTATATATATATATATATATATATATATATACTGTACACACACACACGAGAAATGTGTGTCTCCAGTCAAATCTACTGAATGGATTTGAATAAAAGTTAACAGAGGTTTAATAGGTAGGACTTCTGACATCATTGTAAATAGGAAAGTATATATGTAAAGCAGTCTTGACTCTCAAACATTTATTACAAAATTGAGCTCTATTTATGAAGTTGTGGATGCAGCATTGTTTCAGTTGTGGGGATGGAACAGGTACAATGAAAATGTGAACAACCGATGCTTTTAAGGGACAATTAAATGGAAAGTCTACTCCAGAATTTTTACTGTTTAAAAAGATAGATAATACCTTTAGTACCAATTCTCCAGTTTTGCATTACCAATGCTGCGTGAGCACAATGTTATCTATATGGCACACATGAACTAAAGCCCTCTAGCTGTGAAAAATAGATTAGATTCCTAATGAGTGGTGTATAGTATAACACCAGAATGTCAGCCTATGATTATAGAGCACTATTACGGTGCGAATCGAGATGGACTTATGAACTTGAGTCTCTCTAAATGGTCTTAACATTAATAATGATCGGCATTGCTTCTTATAACATGTTTTTATAACATGTTCGCTATAACATTCTGCTTTTCATGGTTTTCTACTTTTATGTCCCCATTGACGGGATTTGAGTTATCTATATTATTGTTCAGAGCCCGGCAGTCTAACATTCATACCCCTCTCTATATCATCACTATTATGTTTTTTGTTATATATATATACTTGTGCGCTTCTGATATTATTACTTAGTGATCATGCTCCTGTTAATTTGATGATTTCTGCACTAGGCTTATGTTGTACATATATATATATATATATATATATATATATATATATATATATATATATATAATCATAGGCTGACATTCTGGTGTTATACTATACACCACTCATTAGGTATCTAGTACATATAGGTTCACATATATCGGGTATACATTTTTATCTATCTGTTATTAAGAAGAAGTTACATTCATATACCCATGAGTACAGTATTTTATTATATGGATGGCATGATATCTATTCTGTGATTTACATAGGAGGTGCACATCAATTAGAGGATGTACATATTAGGGTTACTCATATACTATTATAACTATCTGACCTGGAAGTTTAGGTCAGTATTCAATATTTATATATATATATATATATATATATATATATATATATATATATATATATATATATATATATTCCCTAGCTCACCTGTTTAGCTCACACCCCCTTGTCTAGTCCTACATAGGTATAACCATACAACCCAATACTGTGCAGTTGTGGGTATAGTTACACATTTTTTAGTTTGTGGTCCTTTATCTGGCATTACATCCTTAGAGAAGCGTTTTTAGAATATGGCTATACATGCGGGGTAGAGATTTTTGTGGACATTCAGCATATCCCTATTGTAGAGATCTGCCCTGTGTAGATCGTAACTTGAGGGGTGGGACATGATGACATAGATGATGACACTCACCCATTTAACACAGGAAGCGATGCAGTGCAGGGCTTGTATACGAGTGATACGTACAGGAATTTAAGTAGGTAACTCCTTACCATGTTCCGTTATTTGGATAGTTTGTACATTTTACACTTTGAGCACTATCGTAACTAGAAATAGCCCTCATACCATATTATCCTATGCTTCATGATTATCAGTTCAGGTGTAATTCTGTGCTAATACACTGACTATGATACACAATAAACATATATTAGCATAATAATCCAACACTTTTGCAGATGAATAAGGGTGCGATATGCGCGTTGCAATACTTCACTAAAGGGTTCACAATTTATTGTTGAAACATGTTTGTTTGCTATTTCTTTAATTGTACATTTTGCTTAGTTATGGATGTTCTGATTATTTCAACATTTTTATGCTTTTGTTTTTTTATTGTTGGGTTTCCCTTGGTAACAGTTGGTGTTGTATGAGATCACCATGACAAACACATTTTGGTGCAATTTTGTATGCTGGGGGTGGGGCTTATCATCCTTTATAATGTTTGCTATTTCACTGTTTGTTTGGTCTGAGGAAGGGGTGTTGTACCCTGAAACGTCACTTTTATAAAGCTTTTCATATAAGTCCAGTGAGTGCGGGTAGTTTTGTTGCATTTGAATTGAATCCACATTTCCTGACACCCTGGCAAATGTCTGTACAAGGTGAGAGTGCTAATCTATTTTGGGACGTGTATATATATATATATATATATATATATATATATATATATATATATACATACACATATACACACACACACACATATATATATATATATATATATATATATATACATACACATATACACACACACACATACTATTGTTTTTTTTTTGTTTATTTTAAAGTTTTTTTTCTAAACAATTTTCATGCAAAAAATATTTGTAACTGCTGTTTTTTCATATGCGTGATAGAATATTCTGGGTACAATTTTTTTTTTATTTAAAGGATCACTTTGAGGTTTGGAAAAAATCAACCAGAATATAAAGATACCACTAACTATTACCAAGTACTTGTATTTTTAAACTAAACATCTTAAAGGGCAGTAATAATGAAAGAAAAATACATGCTCTATTTCATTAGAACTTAATTTACTTAATTTAATTAACAGTAGTAATGTCCAAACTTTATGTTTTAACCCATGCAAAAGGGTTAAACACAAAGTAAAAAGTACTACTCGGAAGTCACAAAGCACTGCTGGTTCAGAGTGGAAAATACCACTAAGCTAGTTGAATGCACTGGATGAGCCAATAACACAAGACATTTATTTGCAGCTACCAAGCAAAAGCAACTAGGTCTACAGAGATATAATTTTCAACAAAGGATACCAAAAGAACAAAACACATTAGATAATAGAAATAAATGGGAAAGTTGTTTAAAAATCACATGCTCTATCTGAACCATGAAAGAAAAAAAGTTGTATGTCCCTTTAAAGGGAAAATAAACTGATAGGTACTACTACCAACTGCCAGACTCATCTTCCTTTTTCATTGCTCCATATCTGCTGTACCTCTCTGAAGTCTTTCTATTTGTTTCCTATTTCCTCAAGAGTTCCATATCTTGACCCTAACAAGTAATATTCTCACCAACTTTACACCCTTATATATCTCTGCCATTAGCTACCAATAATGTCTTACCCATGCGCTCAGCTCTGCCCATGATCTATTTTTCATCTGTTTTGCTATTACTTTCTCACAGTCCCATGAGCAAGATGTTTCTAGAACTGCACAAACTATATGGAATTCATTGCTTTTCTCAGTAACACTTGCCTCTATTTTTCAAAGTCTCAAGCTTTCCATACAACATAACTGTTCAGTAATGCCTCAAGCTTTCTATAAGACATATCTGTTCAGGATGGAATTCCTGCAAGTTACATTAGTATGTTTTGCCATTTCTCTTGACTCTGATTCCTCTCCCTTAAAGGGACAGTCTGGTCAAAATTAAATTGTCATGTTTCAGATAGGGCTTACAATTTTAAACAACTTTCCAATTTACTTTTATCATCAAATGTTCTTTGTTCTCTTGGTATTTCTTTGTTGAAAGCTAAACCTAGGTAGTCTCATATGCTAATTTCTAAGCCCTTGAAGGCCGCCTCAGGGCATTTTGGTAGTTTTTCACAGCTAGATGACATTAGTTCAGTTGTGCCATATAAATAGCATTGTGCTCATGCCTGTGGTGTTACTTATGAGAGGGCACTGATTGGCTAAAATGCAAGTCTGTCAAAATTATTTTATTGCATAAAAGGCATGCAGTTATGTGATACCCTAAGTATAATGCAACTATCTTTTATTACAAATATCTATTTTAAAAATATATTTTTATTTCAAATAAATTCCTCAAGCAAGTATATATCTACATTTTAATTTATATAGCATATACTTAAACTAATATTCATTATTCATGACCATGCATTTTATTTCAAAGATTGTAGATATAATGTAGTAAGGCCTTGCATTGATATTCAATATTTAAACAGAGCATGTATATTACATAATGGTTTAAGTATTGCATATAAATTAAAATGTGTTTCTGTAAGTTTGTTGTCTTTATTAGGGATAACATAGATATATATACTAATATATATGTTATAGTAGTCAGTATCATTAAATTATATTTTTACATAACATGCATGCAGCTATGTATATCTATAATGTTAATTATACTATCTTTAATTAGAAATAATAAAACACAACAAGCAACATTAATCACATTTTAATTGATATGCAAATATTTTAACATTATGCATTGTAAATGACACTACATCATTTAAATATTGAATATTTATGCGTAGCGCTTTAGCTTCAACAGTTAGTTTTCGGTTATGTCAGATTAGGGGTCAATGTTTAAATAATATGTTTGTCATGTACAGTGCATATTCTTTAAATTATTGTAGATATCTTTAAAGGGATTTAATGTTTGTTTAATATTATTTTAAACATAAGCATACATTTTCAAATGTATATGTATGTTTGAAATAATAGCAAGCAACTATCAAATCCCTTTTAAGATATCTCCAATACTTTAAATAATCTGTACATGACAATGCATATTTTGTCATGGAGATAAGGTAAAAGCTGGTGGACTGGCAAAACCTCCTTGGCCTATCCGGCTCCTGGAACTCAGTGCTGGACCAGAATTGAGCCCCGAAAGACCGGCGAAGGACAGGTAAAAAAGAGGTCTTGGGCTAAATTCTGGTCCAGCATTGAGTTCCAGAAGTCTGGATAAACCAAGGAGGTTTTGCAGGTGCTCAATTCCGGTCTGGCACTGATTCCCAGGAGCCCGGACAGGCCGAGGAGGTTTTGCCGGTCCACCAGCGTTTTAGCGCATCACTGTGACGCATTATTTAAACAATGATGATAACTTTAGCAACATAGCTATATAGCTATAACAAGGAGATTTATTACTAATAGTATAGTTTATTATAGTTATTTTTTGACATTAGGTAGTTAGATGGGCATTACAGGTGAGTGTTTTTTAAACATGACGTAAGTGTAGGCGATATTAGGGACATAGCTGGGAGTTCCGGGAGGAGTAGGTTAGGTGTGACGTAGGTGTATGTGTTCAGGGAAAGTTAGCTGGGCATTGCAGGGGGAGCGTATTTTAGCCGTGACATAAATATATGCGGTCGGTGGGAAGTAGTGAGATGGAGCAGGGGGAGTATAGCTTAGGCTTGACGTAGTGATAGGCGTTTAGGGGGAGTTAGCGAGGCATTCTAGTGGGAGTAGACTGCAATTTGCTTTGGACACATCGACAAAAGATCAATATGTTCAAAGCAGTCAAGTGCAGGTTGCGAGAAGGGTAGCGGCCATGTTTGTTTCGCCAGCTGTCAGCCGAGATAACAGTGCCTGAGCTAGCTAGGTGTAAATAAATTTAAGTCCCCACTGCAATATTTGAAGTATGCCTACTCTAAAACTAATTCTAGTTTCAGTAAGTGCATTGTTTGCGCCATGTAGGCCTACTTCAAACAAACCCCCCCTCCACAGTAAAATGCAGAGAAGCTTCAATATTGTCGATGTGGGCAGTGACATCACACTCCCATTGACTTCTATGAGAGCGACATCGCTGCTTGCCGGCATTGCTCAGACACGCCCCTTTTTAAACATTCCTACAGACCATCGGGCTGAGATGCCAACGAGGCAATCAAAGTAATTTCCCGACAGTCCGTCTATGTTTTGACCATTGGTGTCTTAGTGCGCTCAGCTCCCAGGACCTGCACTAACTCCTTGGGAACCGAGAGCGTTAAGCCAGGTGTTAGCACGGCCGGCATCTGACAAGAAGAGGATCGAGTTAGCGTGCACTCTAGAGCACGTTAAGGTATTTGTAGCTACAGGTGATCTTTTCACCTGCAGCTTTGAAAGATTTACATTTGTTAGATAAGTGTAACCTAAAGGTGTAACCCCTCAAGACTCACCCTTTCCGGCCTAGCTAGTCTAGGCTGGTCACTTCCGCTTCCCCTTCCTTCGGGTCGTATCCCCCTTCCCTGAGTCGAGAGGGGGCTCTGGTGCCTTAGGGGCAGTCGGCCCAGCAACGCTGCCCATAGGGTTGTTTGTGATACTCAAAATCCATAGTAGTACAGGCTCTAACCATTCTGTTTTGTTGTGATGTATTCTGAAAACATGTAAGTCACTTTTAGATGCCAAGACCCCAGTCAGCCTGATAAAAGCAGATCATTATAGTGCTGTCTTGTATCCACAAACCCTACTGAATATCCATGCAGGTACACAAAATGCCCCAAACATTAAAAAGAAAGCAAAAGCCCCTTAACACCCCTAAACGCACAGTGGTGGACCACTTTAGCAAGCCCCTCTCTAGGTCTCAAGCTGGTTCAGATGAGGAACTCACAGACGCTAGTAGCTCAGCTGAGACCCCTAGCGAGACTACCCTGATCCAGTCTGTGGGGCGCTCCCTATGTGCTGAAAAGGAGGTTAACAACAACCTTATGGACTCTATCACCGCGCTCCTGGCCTCCCACCATGATTCCCTGTCTAAGAAATTTGAGAAGAGCCACGCAGATTTGAAACGTGACATAGCCACCATAGGCGAGCGCACTGATATTATAGAGCCCAAACAGGAAGATTTGATGATTGACCACACCAACTTACTTGGTTATTCTCAGTGCCTAGCCGAGCAAATAATGGACCTGGAAGTCAAACTGGCCGACCTAGAAGACCGCACCCAGTGCAATAATATCCGGGTGAAGGGCATCCCTGAGACTGTCTCCCCTCAGGACCTAGAGAAGTATCTCCGGGAGCTATTCACTACAATCTTGGGCCCAGAGGAAGGTCAGGAGATGCTGGTTGATCGGGCGCATAGGGCGCTGGGACCCAGATCTGTGGAAGGTGATAAACTAAGAGATGTCATAGCCCGGCTGCATTACTATACCTTTAGAGACAAACTACTCCGAGCACTTGCAGGTGGCAGAAACCTTCCGGGTCAATACTCAGACATACAAATCTACCAAGATCTCTCTCCGCACACCCTCCAGCTACGGCGCCACTATCAACCCTATACTAAATTGATGAGGGATAAAGCCATAAAATACAGATGGGGGTTCCCTGTTCAGCTTCATATAACCAAGGACGGCCACCAGTTCACAGCCTCCTCCCCACAGCAGGCTAGAGAACTCATGCAAAGGTGGGACCTGTTACCGCCGGATCCACCTGATACCCAGCATCACAAAGACACTACCAGGGGGTTGAGAGCTTCGGCCCCAGAGTGGCGACCTCTCCCCCAAAGTGTGGGTAACATCCAGAAAAAATCCTCACAGCACTCAGGCAAGAATCCGCCTGCATGCAGCATTTCTACCGATTCTTGCACTACATGAGTCCCTCCTTGTTCAGCACTTCATCTTAGACACTGTGCAGGGAGCTACTTTACTCCCCCCTGACGGTTTGGATATCTCCTTCTGGGGCTATCACTTCCCCCTTATTGCTCTTCAAATGACCTAACATGGATAATTTCAGTACCTTTTATTGTATGGTTTCTTCTTTTTCATGTTTCCCTCTCTACATAGAGAGATATATAAGTGTTAATGCGCCACTGCATCATTATTACCACTGATTGTTGTTTGTTTACTGTTTATTAAGACTGGATTAGCTGGCACAACCACGAGTATTGATGTGAATTCCAACTGCTATCCTATGCATAATTGCACTGCTTAACTGTGAATTTTATGCTACCACTGCTTGTTGTTTGTTTATTAAGTAGATAGCCATACTTAAAGAGTAGATTAGCTAGCATAACTACGAATATTGGTGTGTGTTCCAACTGCTATCCCATACATAATGGCACTGCTTAACTGTGAATTATATGTTCAACTTTATTGCAATTTGGTAATGTTTTGTTCTTGTTGAGTTATGTACTTGCCACACGTGGTTCACCACACACTACATGTAAAGTGACGTATACGACACAGATAGAAGAAACTTGACATTTGTGAAGACTTGAAGCATAAGTCAGAATGGCTGACTGGGGTTAGGCCTCGCACGCCCCCCCCCCCCACCTTAATAGTTGTGTTCTCTAACAAATTCTAGTAAGAGCACTCATTGAGATAGTGTAATATACACATCGTTAAGTACCCTGACAGTTTCTAAAATAATACATACAGAGGCTCACCCCCCCTTTTTTTTCTCTTTTCTTCCCTGCCCCCTTGGTAACCATTCCCCCCCCCTTTTTTGACCCACAGGAGACATAGTCTATTGGCCCCATGGCATCCATAACCGTGGCCACCCTTAATGCCCAGGGATTAAATTCCCCAACAAAACGAAGCCTTCTATCTAACTATCTGAACTCCCACAAACTACATATTGTGTTCCTCCAAGAGACACATTGGGACAAAAATGCTAGACCGCCCCGTAACCCGACACACTACCCCATATGTGAAACGGCTTCTTTCTCAGAGAAAAAGAGAGGGGTAGCAATCCTGGTTCATAGGGATGTCTGTTGTGCCGTAGAATATGCTGACCGTGAATCCGAGGGCAGATACCTGATTTTGGTCTGCACATTAAATGGAATACTATATACCTTGGCCTCCATCTACACCCCAAACGCCAAACAGATACCATTCCTGAGAAAGTTTTTAAGGAGACTGGGCGAAGTTAGGAGGGGTCACTTACTGATAGGAGGGGATCTTAATTTGGTTTGGGACCCTACCCTAGATAAAAAAACCCTAAAACAAGCCTCACTGACCAAAATCTCAATACCCAATCCAATGCGCTGCGCAAGCTCATGTATCAACATGGCCTTTATGACATCTGGCGCTGCCTTGCCCCGACTAAAAGAGACTACACCCATCATTCTAAACCGCATAACTCCTACTCTAGGATTGACTATCTGCTATGTGACTCTTGGACTTTGGACCAATTCTGTGCCCCACGCATAAGACCATGCCCCTGGTCGGACCATGACCTTGTTAGTGCTAGGTGCTCAACGTTGCACCCCCCGACAGCAGACCCTCCTGGAAATTGCCAGACCAATTTCTCTCAGAAGGGGAGATCCCCCAACTTGTGGAGACAATCTCAGATTTTCTGAGGCATAATGATACGAGAGACACGAGTCAGGGAATCTTGTGGGCCTCACTTAAAGCCTGCCTCAGGGGACACTTTATTAAAAATGTGCACTGTTGAAAACTAAGAGCAAGATCCCCCTCGCTAAACTATATGCGGAATTGAGGCAGATTGAAATGGCTAACAAAAGTACCCCTACTCCCACCCTTGCCAATCGGGTAGGCACTATCAGGGATGAAATCAATAAGAGAGAGCAGCTCCGTGTTCAAGCAAATCTATTCAGGCTTAAGCAATTATACTTCTATAAAGGAAATAAGGCCGATAGACTGCTTGCCCATAAGCTCAGGGACTGTGCGGTCCAGGCTAGAATCCCCTCAATTTCTATGGCAACAGGCACAGTCCATTCGCCAAGAGATATAGGGAAGGCGTTTGCCGACTACTATACCTCGCTATATAACCTTGATAATGACTCTCTGGGAACTGACGCTCGTAGGACAGCGACCCAACAGTTTCTGGCGAAGTTAGACCTTCCCTCCTTAGACGCAGATTCGGTAGATGACCTGACTGCTCCTCTCACCCTAGAGGAAATCAAAACAGCCATCCTGGCCTTAAAGCCCCACAAGGCTCTGGGTCCAGATGGCTTCAGGAGCCTATTTTATTGCACCTTCGCCCAACTGCTATCACCTATATTGCTTCGCCTTTACGAGGAGGTTATGGAGATGGGGGTCTTCCTCCCCGAATTCCTAGAGGCCAGTATCCTGACTATACCCAAAGAGGGGAAGGACCCGACGGTCTGCGCGAGCTATCGGCCTATCTCACTTATTAATGTGGACTTGAAAGTCTATTCTAAGGTCCTGGCAACCGGGCTCAGAAAACACTTACCCTCACTGGTCCATTTGGACCAAGTGGGATTTATACAAGGTAGGCAGGGTACAGACAACACCCGCAGGTTACTGAATATATTTATGGAAGCGGCGGATATGGGGCTACCCCTCCTCACCCTGTCCATGGACTCGGAAAAAGCGTTTGACAGGGTGGGGTGGGAATATATGTTCTGCATTTTGGGATTCCTCGAGCTGTTGCTGCTCTCTACGCCTCGCCGACGGCCGTGGTCAAAGGTTTAGGCTTCTGTTCCCCTAAAATTGCCATCAGGAACAGGACCAGACAGGGATGCCCCCTGTCCCCACTCCTTTTCGCGTTGGTGATGGAACCGCTTGCGGAGGCAATTAGGGAAAATCCCAGGATCCAGGGTCTTCAGATTCATGACACCCTGCAGAAGCTAGCGCTTTTCGCTGACGACCTCACTCTCTTCCTAACAAACCCGGTAGAATCGCTCCCCCCCTCTTAGAGACTATTGACACCTTTAGCAGAATATCGAATTATAAGATTAATGTGTCCAAAACAGAGGCCTACATGATCCACATCGGACAGTCAGAGCAGAGGTGTCTTAAGCGACTTTACTCGTTCAAATGGTCGGTGGAAGGGATCCGACATCTAGGTGTCTACCTGTCACATGTCAAAGACACAGTGATACAGGAAAATGATGCTGTTTTACTAAAGGGGGTTGATGCCAGATTGAAATCTAAGAAATATGAGGAAATATCGTGGATGGGCAGAATTGCTGCTCTAAAGATGATGATCCTCCCTAAGTTAACCTACATCATGCGGTGTATCCCCATCCCAGTGCCGGAGAAGATCCTACACGACTTCCAAACATCATTTAATTCCTATGTTTGGGATAATAAGCGGGCAAGAGTGGCGGTAGCCACGCTCCAGGTCCCAATTGACCGAGGTGGGTTGGGTCTACCCAATGTCCAGCTACACTACCAAGCGGTGATGATTTCGCATGTCTCAGCGTGGGGACCAGCCCTACCCCCCACAAGATTGAGGGAGCTAGAGCAGGCATCCCTCCAAGCATACATTGACCTTTTGGATTTGTTGCGGGTTCCCCCGCACTTAGCATCGCGAATACCTATCTCTAACCATCTTATTAAAAACTGTCAATCAGCCTGGTTCCAATTGAGGCACAACCAGTTGATAGATCCACACCCTTCCCCTATTCACCCGGTCATGTCGCTCTTGCAGGGGCTACCTAACATCCGGCTTACCCCCTGGAAGACCCTGGAGGTCACTTCTTTAAGTGACTTCTACTTAAACGAGAATCTTCTCCCATCCCAAGATATGATAGCTAGGTTTGACATCCCTCGTCACCTAGAGTTTGACTTTATGAGACTTAGATCCCTTATGAAAGTGTGGGGATTCCTGGTTGATAAGATCAGGGCACCCACTATCTGGGAGATCAGATGGAAAGCGAGCCTGCAACTATACAAGCCTCTTACTGCCCACTACAAATCCCACCCTTGTAAAAACGAGACATATGACCTCCTGGGAAAAAAGATTTACATTTGTTTAACGAAAACAAATGTAAATGTTTAACGAAAATTCGATTTTGGTTTCATTTTAAAGGGACAGTCTACACCAGAATTTTTATTGTTTAAAAAGATAGATAATCCTTTTATTACCCATTCCCCAGTTTTGCATAACCAGCACAGTTATATTAATACACATTTTACCTCTGTGATTACCTTGTATCTAAGCCTCTGTAGACTGCCCCCTTATTTCAGTTCTGACAGACTTGGATTTTAGCCAATCAGTGCTGACTTCTACGTAACTCCATGAGCGTGAGCACAATGTTATCTATATGACATACATGAACTAACGCCCTCTAGTTGTGAAAAAATGACAAAATGCATTCAGTTAAGAGACTAAGAAATTAGCATATGAGCCTGCCTAGGTTTAGCTTTCAACTAAGAATACCAACAGAACAAAGCAAAATTGATGATATAAGTAAATTGGAAAGTTGTTTAGAATTACATGCCCTATCATGAAAGTTTAATTTGGACTTTATTTTTGTTTAGACTGTCCCTTTAAATAAAATGAAAACCGAAAAAGTGCAGGCAACGAATATTCGGGGAAACTAATTTCTTCGAATATCCGAAATGAAAAAATTTTCCGACATTTTCTGGTCTGCACATCTCTACTAAACAGCAGATGCTGCTTTGCAGCTCTTGAAGTGAAGGCTCAAATAACCACTGCTTCTAAACCGTTCCATCACCTCTAAGGTGACAAATCTCTGAGATAAATCACCCCAAACGCATTAGTTTGGGGTGATTAACAGATCATGTAAAAGCAAGGAGGCATGTGGACAGTCGGCGTATAACTGCCCAATAGCTGTGAAGACGGTCAGACAGTTTCCCAAGGTTCATTTTCAAAACCATTTAAGTTGCAAACAGCATCAATAGAAATGCAAGGGCATTGTGCGCTTGCATAAATGGGACAGAAAGACTTGTTATTGGTGAAACTGCAAAATCCCATAATCCCATTTTTTTAAACTATCTCATGTAATAAAACTTGCTGCATTAATGAAATTAAAAAATTGTAGAATTCAGAAACATTTGTACCTGCTTGTGATCACAGCCAGAAGATGCTAGTTCATCTTCATTATAATCAGTAGAGCTGCACCTATCTTTAAACCAAATCACTTCTAGCGCAATAGGATATGTTCCATTGTGAAGAACAAACATAAGAACAAATGAATTCCACATGTTTGGTCATAAAAAAAAACCCTGATCACACCCCCAGAATGCCCTTAACCCATAGTGACCCCATTCTCCTACAAAGCTTCTGCGACTCTCCCTGTAACACAGGCATGAGAATATTCTAAATGTACACGTAATTACATTTATTGTGTCTCAAGATGCATGCTCTTTCTGAATTACAAAAGAAAAAATTTGGGTTCAGTGTCCCTTTAAGATTCAATGGTCATATGTCCACGTTGGTTCAGGATAGACATAATAATGTATTTAAAGTGATGGTAAATCCTAGCGTTTTTGAAATGCTAGGATTTACCAGTGGAAAATACTTTATGCTGTAGGTTCCTTTATTTGTTTGCAGCGTTCATCTCACTGAGCTCCTCAGGCAGCCCACGGCAGAACACTATTTTACTGTGAGGTTATCTTAGCCAATAGTGTGCTAGCTAACTGGCATGGCACCAGCTGGCTCGCACGGCTATTGGCTAAGAGGTAGAAATGTTACCTCACAGCAACATAGCGTTCTGCCGTGAGCTGCCTGAGGAGCTCAGTGCGGCGAACGCTTCAGACAAATAAAGGAACATTCACATGAAGTATTTTATACTTCATGACTGAAAGTGCCCTTTATTTGTTCCACTGGTAAACACTAGGATTTACCATCACTTTAAAGCATAGAATAGACTTAGAATATGTAGCAGCATTTTTAACATATTAGTTTTTTTTTTAAATATAGTGTAAACGTATGGGTACTGCCATATTTGAACTAGTTTTCTATATTTCTCCATTTTCAGTGGAGAACAATTAGGGAAAGATTTATACACCAGGCAATAAAGTAGAGTTTGTGTAAACAAGGCTGCGTGGGAACCCACATAATCTTGTTTGTATTAGTCTATTTTATTGCTCGTTTTATATCTGTCGATAATTGTTTGCAGCAGATTTAGACATGGCAGCATCCATTACTTTATAGAAACTCAGTGGAATTTACAAAAACAACAACAGTTAAATTCAGGAAAAGGGGACAAAATAAATAATGAAAGTATATTACAAAGTTTTTTTTTAACTACACATGAACATTTTATATTACAATCTCATACTATTAATGTCCCTTTAATTAAATTATTTATGTTAACGGACGCTACAACCACTATTATTACATTCGGAAAGATAGTTAAAGCACTGCTCAATAAATTTAAGACACAATTTTACCTTTACAACACTGGCAACCTCACTAGCGTCTATAAATCTAGTAACAATGCACACATTTTCTGTGTGGATAGAAATTATGACATGGTCATTTTTCTTTGCTATAGGATGAATAATATGGAAGGTCTTTGAAGCATTAGGAATGTTACAATGCTCAACATTCAAAATCTAAATTACTCTATAGGGAACATGATAAAAATAAGATACAGTGGGCTAGATTGATGGGTACTTGTTAGGTTACAGAGGGTCCTTCTCATTGTTTTGTTTGTTTCCTTAACAGACCAAGTAATTTTGTCCAGCAGGAAAATAATGTTTGCAAGATAAAAGCAGTAGGGAAGGTTACAAATCTCTTTGAAATTCATGTTGTTATTGGTTCCTTTATTTGTTTGCAGCGTTCGCCTCACTGAGGTCCTCAGGTAGCCAATGGCAGAACAGTATTTTGCTGTGAGGTGATCTTAGCCAATAGTGTGCTAGCTATCTGGCATGGCACCAGCTGGCTCGCACGGCTATTGGCTAAGGCATCACCTCGTTGAAGCTATTAGACTTGACCAAAAGCCAATTGTCTTATTGTTCCTGCACATTATGGTGTTATTGGTGCTGTCCTCACATAGGGTGCTGGGGCTTGATGATCACACAAAATCTTTGGGGGCTTTTTTTTTTTTTTTAGAGATTTGTATTGCAATGTTAATGTCTCCTCTTCACAGCCAGAAATATGCACATCTATCTAAATAGCTCCCAAGCTAAAATTTGCTTTTCAAAAGTTCTTGGTGGGCCGTACTGATGAGACTTAAAGGGACAGTCAAGTCTAAAAAAAACTTTCATGATTCAAATAGAGCATTTAATTTTAAACTAGTTTCCAATTTACTTTTATCCCCAATTTTGCTTTGTTATCTTGGTATTCTTAGTTAAAAGCTAAACCTATATTTAAATTTCTTAGACCTTGAAGGCTCCCTCTAATCTAAATGGATTTTGACAGCTTGCGTTAGTTCATATATTTCATATAGATAACATTGAGATCATGCATGTGAATTTACGTAGGAGTGAGCACTGATTGGCTAAAATGCAAGTCTGTCAAAAAAAAATGAAATAAGTGGGAAGCCTGTAGAGACTTAGATACAAGGTAATTACAGAGATAAAAGGTGTATTATTATAACTGTGTTGGTTATGCAAAACAGGGGAATGGGTAATTAAGAGATTATCTATCTTTTAAAACAACACAAATTCTAGTATTGACTGTCCCTTTAAATAAACTTACCAGAGTGGATAGGTTAGATTATCTTGCCCATAATGTGCAGGATTGGGGTTTGGTCAAGTCTAATAGCTTCAACAAGGTGATGCCTTTGGTTTTATAATGATTACTGATCATATTGGTTATGTATATTTTTCATACAGGAACCAGACCTAATACATTTTTTTTTAATGTATTTGAAGATTGGAAGGTACCAGTCCCATGTAAAATAAACAAATTGGGCCAGATTACAAGGGGTGCACAAACACCACCAGAAGTAAACTTAAAGGGACAGTCAACATCAGAATTGTTGTTGTTTTAAAAGATAGATAATCCCTTAATTACCAATTCCCCAGTTTTGCACAACCAACACAGTTACAATTATACACGTTTTACCTCTGTAATTACCTTGTATCTAAGCCTCAGCAGACTGCCCCCTCATTTCAGTGCTTTTGACAGACTTGCATTTTAGCCAAGCAGAGCTGTCTCCATGGTAAATTTACGTGCAAGAGCTCAATGTTATCTATATGAAACACGTGAACTAATGCCCTCTAGTGGTGAAAAACTATCAAATTGCATTTAGATTAGAGGCGGCCTTCAATTAGCATATGATCCTCCTAGGTTTAGCTTTCAACTAAGAATACAAAGAGAACAAAGCAAAATTGGTGATAAAAGTAAATTGGAAAGTTGTTTAAAATTACATGCCCTATTTGAAACATGAAAGTTTTTTTGGGACTTGACTGTCCCTTTAACGCGGGTAGCATAGCACATGTATTATAAATTGAAAGTAAATTGTGCACGAGAAAAAGCTGACGCATGCTTGCGTCAGCACCTCAGACATCACAACCGAGCTAACTTCTTCTTCCCATAGACTTCAATGGAGCAAGCAAACTGAAAAAAAAACACTTATTGCTTGCTCCCTAACATGGCACACATTAGACCAACTGCCCTAACAGGAAGGTAGTTATGAATATTTTACATTCTAATGTTTTTAATGTTATTCATATAGATGAAAATGCTCTATTTATTCTCAAATATATATATGTTTATATATATTTGATGTATTTTTTTTTTCAAATGTATATCTTTTGCCTTCTCTCTCTCCCCCCTCTCTTTTGCTCTCTCTCTCCCCCTCTCTTTTTCTCTCTCTCTCCCCCTCTCTTTTGCTCTCTCTCCCCCCTCACTTTTGCTCTCTCTCTCCCCCTCACTTTTGCTCTCTCTCTCCCCCCTCACTTTTGCTCTCTCTCTCCCCCCTCACTTTTGCTCTCTCTCTCCCCCCTCACTTTTGCTCTTTCTCCCCTTCTCTTTTGCTCTCTCTCTCCCCTCTCTCTTTTGCTCTCTTCCCCTCTCTTTGGCTCTCTCTCCCCCTCTCTTTTGCCCTTTCTCCCTTCTCTTTTGTTCTCTCCCCCCTCTCTTTTGCCAGCTCTCTCTCACCTTCTCTTTTGCCCGCTCTCTCTCTTACCCTCTCTTTTGCTTGCTCTCTTTCTCTCCCCCCTCTCTTTTGCTCTCTCTCCTCTCTCTTTTGCTCTCTCTCTCCCCCCCTCTTTTTTTGCTCTCTCTCCCCCCCTCTTTTTCTCTCTCTCTCCCCCTCTCTCTTTTGCTCTCGCTCTCTCTCCCCCTATCTTTGGATCTCTCTCTCTCTCTTTTGCTCTCTCCCCCCTTCTCTTTTGCTCTCCCCCCCCTCTCTTTTGCTCTCTCTCTCACCTCTCTTTTGCACTCTCTCGCTCTGTCTCCCCCCCCTCGCTTTTGCTCTCTCTGTCTCCCACCCTCTCTTTTGCTCTCTCCTTCCCCCTTTTTTGCAATATTCCCCTCTTTTGCTCTCTCTCTCTCTCTCCCCCTCTTTTGCTCTCTCTTCCCCTCTCTTTTGCTCTCTCCCTCCGCTCTATTTTGCTCTCTCTCACCCCTCTTTTTTACTCTCTCACCCCTCTCTTTGCTCTCTTTCACCCCCCTCTTTTGCTCTCTCTCGCCTCTCTCTTTTGCTCTCTCTCACCCCTCTCTTTTGCTCTCTCACTCCTCTCTCTCTCTCTCACCCCTCTCTTTTTCTCTCTCACCCCTCTCTTTTGCTCTCTCTCCTCCTCTTTTACTCTATATCTCCCCTCTTGTGCAGCTCTCTCTCTCTTTAGACAGCCACGGCAGCTTCCGCCCTGCTCAGACTCCGCCCATTCACGCCCAGCACTGCCCCCTTCATGGCCGGTCGGCTCTGCCCCTTTCGCGGATTAGGTGTGCCAGCAGCCAGCCCAGTTCAGTTTGTTGAAGGCCAGGTGTGTTTGTCCTCGCACAGTAGCGCATGACAGCTTCGGACAAACACACTTGGCCTTTTATATTATAGGATAAACTCTAATTTAAAAGCACTCTCACTAACCAAATATCAATAAACCAGTTTTATATATATATATATATATATATATATATATATATATATATATGTGTGTGTGTGTGTGTTTAATGACAACAGGTATTTTGATTGTTGTATAGATTATTATGACCATGTACACTTATAATTGATTGTGGGGGGGTTAAACATTGCATTTATTCCTGTTTATTTCACTTGTTTGTCTGAGGAAGGGGTGAACGCCCTGGAACATCATAGTAAAATTGATTTAAAAATCCAGAGAATGCATATTTTCTACAGGATGGATATATATATATATATACATATATATATATATAGAATCCAAAAGTAGAGAAGGCGCTCAAGTAGAAAGGAATATGTTGCTGAAAGTGCTCAAAAGAGCAAATAATGTCGAGTTCCAGGCAGCTGGGTATGTAAAAAGAAGAACTTTATTCCAATCGTTAAAAAGGACAAAACCAGGATGTCCTATACAGAGCCAGCAGTGACTCTAACAATCAGGCAAGTGAGCTGATCCCCATGCAGACATGTTTCGTGCACCAGGTGCACTTGATCACTGCTTCATATTTTATATATATATATACATATAGTGATATACTGTATACATATAGGAATATATATTTAAAAATACATAAAACATTTTAAGTAGAGAACACTGTAATGTAAAATATTTACAGTACATACACAGTAAAACACATTTTAAATAATAAAATGTATTAAAAAGGATTTTTCTTGTTTTCAGGTATTTGAATGGAAAGGGCTCCAAAGTGTATATATATATATATATATATATATATATATATATATATATATATATATATAAATATATATATATATATATATATATATATATATATATATATATATATATATATAACAAAAATAACAAAAGAGTATTGCATTGAGCAATGATACTTTTTTTATTGGACTAACTAAACATTTATAAGATGAAAAGCTTTCAGAAGAATGTCTTCCTTTTTCAAGTCTGAAGCAATACTGACCAATATGATGGAATTTACAGATTATATCTTAAAACATAAGATGGCTAAAAAGACAGAAAGTGTTACAGAGGTTTGAAAGCAGGGGGAGGAGGGGGTGTTGTAAAAATCATTAGGGGGGTTTAGGAGACCGAGGCAGACAGTGTCAGTAAAGGATAACAGACAGTGGAAATATATGGTTATACACAAAGCATATACTGACATAAAGTTATATATCAACATAAAATCAATATGTATAAAGATGTGAAATTAGGTATACAGGGGAATATAAAATAGTCAAAAAAGGAGAAAGGAAAGAAAGAAAAAAAGGGAAATAATAATAATGACAAAAGTGTGAACATACTGTAGGCTTACCTGTGTACCTATGCATAGAGAGAGTGGAATATACAATGTAATTGACTACAGTATATGAAAGTACATTATAAAAAAATTTGATAATGGGTTAAGAAACCAGAGTTTACATTTAGTTCAGAATTTAGCAAGTTGAAGTGCATTATCATTTTCATTTCAAAGGTTTTTCTTTCCATGGTGTTTTTAAAGTCGCCTCTGAGAATCTTGATTTTGAGGTTTTGGATGGAGTGGTCAGGTTGGGTGCAAAGTTGGTGACCAACAGGGGTACAGTATTTTGTTTCACAGTGGTTTTTGATTGAGTGCCTGTGTAAGTTCATCCGAAGGTGCAGTTTTTGGCTTGTTTCTCTAACATCCCACTTCACATACAGTGCAATGTATCATGTATACCACATTTGCAGTTATACATGAATATGCCCCTTTAATGTTAAAGGATTTGCTCTTGTGATTAGCTGTGCTGCTTTCACAAATGTGTTGACAGTTTGCAGAGAGCTTTGTTGCAGCGCTTGGTTGCATTCTGAGTGTTCTTTTTATCAAGGGGTAGCTTTCTGTGGGCCAGTTTCTGTTTTAGGTTGGGTGGTTGTCTGAGTGCCAGGAGAAGGGGTTTTGGAAAGATTTTTTTAAGTGTGGGATCCTCTAAGAGTAGTGGCTGTAAATCTTTTATGATTTTTCGTATTTCTTCTCCACAGGGTTATATTTGACTACTAGTGGGATACGCAATATGTTTTTCTTCTCCCTGTATTGTAGCACGTGTTCACGTGGGGTATTGAGGGCAGAGTTAATTTGTTTGTTTATAACCCTTGTTTTGTAACCTTTTTCTCTGAATGATTGGGACAGTGTGATGAGGTGTGTGTCACGGTCCTTGGTGTCTGAGCAAATTCTGTGATATCTGGTGGACTGACTGTAGATTATGGATTTTTTTAATGTGATTGGGGTGGGAGCTGGAGCTGTGGAGGTAGCTGTATCTATCTGTTGGTTTCCTGTATACAGATGAGTGCAATTTGCCATTTGTGATGGATATTGTTGTATCCAGGAAGCTGACACAGTCTCTAAAAAAGTCAATTTTTAGCTTGATTGATGCATGAAATAGATTAAATGATTTATAAAAAATGTTCTAGGTTTTTTTCTCCTTCTGTCCATATGATGAAAATATGTATGTAGCGAAAATATTTGAAGGGTTTGTGAGGGTGAGTGGCTAGGAATCTCTGTTCCAAGTCAACCATGAAGAGGTTTGCATATTGTGGTGCCATTTTGGTGTCCATGGCTATTCCTATGGTTTGAAAATAAATGGAGTTATTGAAGATGAAATAATTGTGGGTGAGTATAAATTCTGTAAGTTTACTGACTGTCGAAGCACTATATGTCTGATTAGTCCTGTCTGAGGAAAGAAAGTTTAAGTAGGCATCAATACCATCTTTAGGTGGAATATTGCTGTACAGGGATTCCACATCCATTGTCACCAGTATAGTATTATCTGGCTGATTTTGTGAAGAAAATCAGTGGTGCCTTTTATAAAGCTAGTTGTGTTAATAACTAAGGGCTTAAGAATATTCTCCACTAGGCCCAATATTTGCTCAGTCAGAGTGTCCATGCCAGTTATTATTGGTCTCACAGGGTTCCCTGGTTTGTGGATTTTTGGGAGCATGTAGAATGTCCCTATGCTAGGGTTAGAAGGCACCAGTTTGTCCAGTTTATGTTGCGTGTGTTTAGGGAATGTTTTTATTAGTTTTTTAAATTGCAAAGTGTATTCCTGGGTTGGGTCCTTTTCCAGTTTATTGTAAAAAGTTTGATCTTATAATTGTCTATTTCCCTTTGTGATGTAGTCCTGTGTATTCATGATCACCACTGCTCCTCCTCCCTTGTACGCAGGCTTAATGGTAATATTTTCATTGTTTCATATGTTTTTAATAGCGTTTTTTTCTAAATGTGAGAGGCTATACATTATTTTTTTCTGCTGTGTGTTAAACAAGGATGTTGTTCTCAACTGGAAGCTTTCAATATAGCTTTCCAATTTTGTGTTGTGTCCTGGTACAGCTGTGAAGATTGTGTTCTTTTTGCTTCCATTGTTGTCCTCCATAGTGCTGGTATTTTCTTTGTCATTAAAAAAAATGTTTTAGCTGCAATCTCTTGAAGAATTCTTCTAAGTCTGAGTACAGTTGTATGTTGTCTAGATTTGTACTTGGACATAATGATAATGCTTTAGACCAGAGCTTTCCAAACTTTTCATGTTTGTGACACACTTTTTAAACCTACATAATTTCGCGACACAGTAATTCAGTTGTACTAGCAAACAGGAGGTTAAACTAACTTGTTTTAAGAGATACGGACACATACATAAATGATATATTAACGAAATGTATTTACAAGTAACAGTATGTATGTGCAAGAATAAAAAAAAATGTAATACCATCAATAGCTACTTACTATTTTAATGGGATGTATGAGGTTGATGGGATGAACACAGTTTCTGAATATTTAGTGGAATATTAGATAAAGACACTCGCATTTCATCATCACGCATTTTTAAGCTTCCACTTCCTATCCATATATCAAGAGCAGGAGTAGCAATGCACTACTGGGAGCTAGCTACTGAAAATAAACACTTTGACTTCTGTTCAGCGTTTAAGTTGCCACCCTCAGAGCTCTGCGAGTTGCACTGACTACTGCCCGCACTGCAAACACACTGCTATCCCACTCACTGACTACACATGCAGTTACTAGCCGATTGAGGAGACTACACGTGCAGTCAGGACCCAATGTGCCGCCAATGGGAATAGTTTCAGTTCCCACTGAGCTGCGCCAATAGGTTAAGATAATTTGTGACCCACTAGGTATCAATCGCGAGTCAACCATGTGATATGCGCAGCAAGCAGGCAGAAAGTCGGAAACCAAAAAAAAAAAAATGTAAAAAAAAAAATGTAAATTAAAAAAAATTGTGCTGAAGCAAGGACACACCTACACACTGCTGTTGACACACTAATGTGTCACGACACACAGTTTGGAAAGCACTGCTTTAGACAATACTGATATCTCTGGTTCTGACAGGTGGTAGTTTGAAAAGTTTGCAATCCTTGAGTTTTCTGTATGGTTTTCATGGTTGGTGACACTTTGTGTTTTGAGTGTGTTGTTGTCTGTGGATGTTTGGTCATTTGTTGTAGTTGATCTGTCCAGAAACAGAAAAAATCCTACTTACAAAAAGATAGGAAATTTAAAACCCACAGCGCTGCAACAAATACAGCTAAATTGGTAATTGGATATAATATATGACCTGTGTCAAAAAGTGATGAAATTACACTAAAGATGCAATAAATTAAAACCGTTTCAAACAATTGGCCCCAAAGAGAAAATATACTAAGTAAAAAGATGATAGTTTATTACAAATAGTAACAACAAAAACACATTTATAAAATACGCTGATAAGCCATTAATACCTAAAACAAACGTGTAATATCTAACAGTTAAAAACAAGAACTTGCAAAATTCATTCACATAAAAACAATAGATCAGGATGATGGAGTCCGGTGTTAGAATATTATGATATCCACATCAACAGCCAATTTCTTTAGATGTCAGAGGAAGCTGGAACGAGAATGATTCCAAATCAAAAAGACAAGCAGAGAGCCAAAATTAAGGTGTTCAATTTTACTTACACCTTATTGGTTCTCTGCGATGGTGGCGAAGTCCCTCTGCGAGCTGTAGCGGAACCGGGTATGCCTCTTTGGTTCAAAGTGCCGGTATCGGATGAGCCACTTTGCTCTAGGAATCCAGTGGAGTAAAACAGAGCGAAGTGGCTCATCCGATACCGGCACTTTGAACCAAAGAGGCATACCCGGGTTCCGCTACAGCTCGCAGAGGGAATTCGCCACCATCGCAGAGAACCAATACGGTGTAAGTAAAATTGAACACCTTAATTTTGGCTCTCTGCTTGTCTTTTTGATTTGGAATCATTCTCGTTCCAGCTTCCTCTGACATCTAAAGAAATTGGCTGTCGATGTGGATATCATAATATTCTAACACCGGACTCCATCATCCTGATCTATTGTTTTTATGTGAATGAATTTTGCAAGTTCTTGTTTTTAACTGTTAGATATTACACGTTTGTTTTAGGTATTAATGGCTGATCAGCGTATTTTATAAATGTGTTTTTGTTGTTACTATTTGTAATAAACTTTCATCTTTTTACTACTTAGTATATTTTCTCTTTGGGGCCAATTGTTTGAAACGGTTTTAATTTATTGCTACTTTAGTGTAATTTCATCACTTTTTGACACAGGTCATATATCAAATTACCAATTTAGCTGTACTTGTTGCAGCGCTGTGGGTTTTAAATTTCCTGTCTTTTTGTTTTTTCTGTTTCTGTGCACTTTTGTGGAGATAGGGGATTCTCCATTACCCACTGGCTTATTGGTATTTTGTCTCCCTGCGCAGGGTAACATAAATTTTTAGTCTTGTAGTTGATCTGTCACCTGGAGCTCTATTTATTGCATTTGGTCCCAAATCTCTGAAACAGATAAGCGCAGACAGACTCAAGTGTAGGTAGATTACAACAAACACACCCCACTCTCTGAATTGTACTTACAAAATTGTAATTTATTCAGGCGGTTTGTTAAAATATTATCAGATCTCCACAGTAGTTAAAACATCAATCTTTGCAAATGAACATGAGCATAGAGTGTCCGATATGAGTTAATGTCCGTTGTAGTGATTTCCAATCAAACAAACGCTATGAAGAGCGTCAATGTAGAAGCCGATTACGTCACTGGAACAAAGTACGGATCCTCATGTAGTCCAAAAAGCCTCAACGCGTTTCAACCGCCACCGTGCGGTCTTTCTCAAGAGGTAAAGGTTCATGTCCCTTCCCACAGTGCAGGTTATTATATAGCCAGCAAGCTTGTTTTATTGGATGAAGAAAAAGTCTCTTTATATATCTCTCTAACCCGCCTGCTATGTTATAGGAAACAAGTTAAACTTACGATGCATATTAACTGAGTGACTCATATTGTGATAATACGATTAAAAACAAAAATGTACTAAAATGCTGTAAAATGGTATATAAATTATGCTGCAGCAAAATAAGTTCATAAACCTAATAATGTCATTACTAAACTACAAGAAACTGGATATGCACAAGCATATTTTACCAATTATCGTAAAAATGTTAAAGAATAATACAAAATAAAAGACAAAAGAGAACAAAGTTGCTATAACCAAAAATTATTAAAAACACAAATATTTTAATTTTATATCATTATATTATTAAAAACACATACAATAATACAATACTATTATACATATAATTACAAAATTTAACCAAGAAAAAAATGTATGTACAATAGTAGACCACTAGCGAATCACTAATACATTCAAAAACCAGTGTGTATCCACTAATGTTTTTATAGCCATTAATAATATGTGGATCAAAATCTAAACTAATGTCTAAGGGAACAGGGGATATTGAACACAGATGAATTTAAATATCTGCAAGAATTGGATCCTAAGGTCCCTTATTTTTATCATCTACCAAAGATCCACAAGGATAGTGAGTGCCCCCCGGGCAGGCCCATTATATCTGGGATCGGATCGATAACAGACAAAGTTTCTAAATACATTGATTATTTCTTGCAAGACATTGTTAAGAACACCAGGGCCTACCTTAAGGATACTACTAGTGTAATTGGGATCTTTGAAGGAATTGAATGGAAAAGTAATTACTGTTGGATTACATGTGACGTATCAGCGTTATATACGTCAATACCGCATGATAAGGGGATACATGCTGTAGAAATGGAATTGATAAACTGGGGATTCAATATAGTACAGCAAAAATTCATCTTGGAGTGTATACAATTCATATTGGAACACAATTATTTCGCCTTCGAGGGTGTGTATTACAGACAAATCAGAGGAACAGCGATGGGCACTACCTTTGCCCCATCTTATGCCAATCTGTATATGCACACCTTCGAAGGCGAATTTATTTGGAAGACTCATCAATTTAGTAAGAATATCGTTAAATATTACAGATATATTGATGATGTGATCATCCTATGGGAGGGGGATCTGGGTATAGTAGACGAGTTTGTCAGATATATTAACAATAATAATTATAATCTTAAATTCACTGAAAATCATTTTCGCACGGAAATTGAATTTCTTGACCTGCGACTGTTTGTAAATAGTGACAACAAAACAGCAGTTACCAACTATAGGAAACCCACCGAAAGAAACAGTTTCATTGATTATAAGAGTGCCCATCAACGCCATTGGAAAGATAACATCCCTTACAGCCAGTTTCTTAGATTAAGAAGAAATTGTAGCTCTATTAGCGATTTCAACAAAGAAGCAGATATCATGGCAAACAAGTTTCTAGTTAAAGGATATGATCCCGTCAAAATCAATGAATCTAGAATTAAGGCCACGGGGCGTACTAGGGATTCACTGCTGAGAACAGATCACATGAGTTCGATAGGTAGACCCCATAAACAAAATGCACAGGATCAGGATTCCATCAGATTCATAACTACTTATAATGAAGGCCATATGATTGTCAAGGAGGCCTTTAGGAAACATTGGGGCATATTAAAATCAGACAGTATGCTAGCACCGTCACTATCTGAACATCCACTAATCACCTTTAGGAAGGGTAGAAATTTGAGAAATCTGTTAGCCCCTAGTAAATTAAAAACAGTGAAAGGAGATAAAACAAAATTGAATAAGAGTAATTGGTTAAGTTTGAAGGAAGGCACATATAAATGTGGTAAGCAAAACTGCAATATGTGCAAACATGTAAACAAAGATCCAAATTTTACAAATAGTGATAAATCTCGTAATTTTAAGATTCAATGCCGTTGCACTTGCGACTTTACTCATGTTGTATATTTATTAACATGTGGGTGTGGCCTTATGTATGTGGGCCGCACGAAAAGGAAGATCAGACGTAGAGTGTCAGAACATCTTAATAATATTACAAATGAGATGGATAAGCACAGTGTTCCCCTTCATTTTAGAGACACTCATGGTGGAGACCCTCGAACACTCAATGTACAGGTTATTGACTGGATTCCCCCATCAATCCCTAACAGATTACTGACTTTACGTAAACGTGAGACATTCTGGATACAGAAGTTGAACTGTTTGTGTCCAGGTGGTCTCAATGTTGATTTAGATTTAGCAGCCTTTATGTAAGTTTTCTTATTTATAGCTTTTTAGTTAAGGATTAGGTCCTTTAGTGCATAGTGTCTGAGGGAATTTTTGGGATTTGGGACAGGTGTACTCACTCACACATGTATTTTTATATGTGTGCATATCTCCCTTCATTTATACATTTGTGTATGTATATATATATGTGACAAAGAATCAATCAATTTATTTATTAATGATTTACTTATTTATTAATGATATATTTCTATGTACATTTTGGACATTTTAAATATCTTTGAGATTTTTAATAGTAGTATTTTTAAATTGTATGATTTGATGAATTTGAACATGAATATGTCTATGTCCATAATATCTGGGTAGTATTTGAAAGGTATTTGAATGGTATTTGAATGGCATTTAAATAGTATTTTAATAACATTTAAGTAGTACAATTTTTAGATGTTTTCAAATCAATAGTATTACGTATTTCAATGGCATAACTTATGGGTGCTTATAGTAACAATCATTATAGAGTAGATAGGATATAGTGGCTGTTCCCTTAGACATTAGTTTAGATTTTGATCCACATATTATTAATGGCTATAAAAACATTAGTGGATACACACTGGTTTTTGAATGTATTAGTGATTCTCTAGTGGTCTACTATTGTACATACATTTTTTTCTTGGTTAAATTTTGTAATTATATGTATAATAGTATTGTATTATTGTATGTGTTTTTAATAATATAATGATATAAAATTAAAATATTTGTGTTTTTAATAATTTTTGGTTATAACAACTTTGTTCTCTTTTGTCTTTTATTTTGTATTATTCTTTAACATTTTTATGATAATTGGTAAAATATGCTTGTGCATATCCAGTTTCTTGTAGTTTAGTAATGACATTATTAGGTTTATGAACTTATTTTGCTGCAGCATAATTTATATACCATTTTACAGCATTTTAGTACATTTTTGTTTTTAATCGTATTATCACAATATGAGTCACTCAGTTAATATGCATCGTAAGTTTAACTTGTTTCCTATAACATAGCAGGCGGGTTAGAGAGATATATAAAGAGACTTTTTCTTCATCCAATAAAACAAGCTTGCTGGCTATATAATAACCTGCACTGTGGGAAGGGACATGAACCTTTACCTCTTGAGAAAGACCGCACGGTGGCGGTTGAAACGCGTTGAGGCTTTTTGGACTACATGAGGATCCGTACTTTGTTCCAGTGACGTAATCGGCTTCTACATTGACGCTCTTCATAGCGTTTGTTTGATTGGAAATCACTACAACGGACATTAACTCATATCGGACACTCTATGCTCATGTTCATTTGCAAAGATTGATGTTTTAACTACTGTGGAGATCTGATAATATTTTAACAAACCGCCTGAATAAATTACAATTTTGTAAGTACAATTCAGAGAGTGGGGTGTGTTTGTTGTAATCTACCTACACTTGAGTCTGTCTGCGCTTATCTGTTTCAGAGATTTGGGATTCTACTTCACTCCAGGAGGCACGCAGGACACCTTCGGTCATTTTTGCAGCAACAGGTCTCGTATTTAATAATCATTATATAGTTGTACTCATTTGCACCTTTTGTGTGTTTCTTTACTCCTTGTCTTATCTGTAGGAATCTGTTTAATAATTAGTGATTCCTAATCAACACAAGTTTAACCTATTCTGTTTATATTCTGTTTATATTCATTTACTGCTTTTATTGTGTATTAATTTTTGTTCTTATTATTTATTATTTATTATTTTTTATTTTTTATTGTTATTCATCCTTTTTGTGTTTATCTTGGTATATCATAGCAATTTTGAATCACCCCTGGCAGCTAGCGCTGTTTAATTATTGCGTTTTGTAGTTATTGCATTTGGTGTCTGCTTCTGTTTTGTGACAGGCATGCAAGTTTCTTCTTGTTCTTCTTGACAACATTTTGTTGTTGTAAAAGAAGGGTAATACTGTGTTTTAACCCAGGTAAGCTGATTAATTTGTAATGAGCGTGTTCACAGCCTTGTGTATAACAATCTTCAGTGATAGTCAGGATATAACCCCTTGTCAAACTTGTGACAGACGAAATCCTTAGTTAATGCAATGTAAGGACTCACCCGCTGCGACCAAGTAAACTCCGTCAGACGAGTATCCACTGTATGCGGAAATGGAGCCGTCCAGGCGCTCCAACTACTCGTCACCTCCCAAAGAACGGTCACTCGATACCGCCGCTACTCGTCAGGTACTGCGTCTGCAAGCACCTCAGCTGCGCGGCTCCTCGTTGAACCGGTTCCGGTCTGCCTCCAGGTGCAGACATCCAATGGGAATGCGTGTGTTGGGTCGAGTGCTGGGTGGTCAGCCAATCATATGCAAGGAAACGACTTGTTTGAGAAAGGTATCACCAAAGCTGCTGTGTTTTCTCCAAAGAATGAAAAGAGCACTTTGTCCGCCCTTGGTTGCCTCTAAGATGCTGAAGGATAGAGGGTATCAGAAAAGGATTCCTTGTAATCCTTGGAGGGTAATCAAATGAGAAAAAAGGAGGTCGATCCCAATATCCATAAAGTAAAAATTAGCCTTTATTTTCCAAATTAAAATGCAAACATGATACACACACAGAAAGTATCAGGTTTTACGCGTTTCGGCTAGTGCCGTACTCATAAACCTGAGGTTTATGAGTACGGCACTAGCCGAAACGCGTAAAACCTGATACTTTCTGTGTGTGTATCATGTTTGCATTTTAATTTGGAAAATAAAGGCTAATTTTTACTTTATGGATATTGGGATCAACCTCCTTTTTTCTCATTTGATTTTTTTGTTGTGTTTTGTAGAAGTGTTGCATTTCTTTTTTTAATTTCTACATTACATCCATTATTTTCTTGTAGTTTTGTAGTAGGAGCTGCTTATGGTCTTTTATGTTTTGCTTTTTGCTGTATAGTTGAAGAATTAGGTTGTTTCTCAGTTTCTCACTGGTATGTCTGCAAAGTGTCAGGGTTTTTTCCCTGCTTTGTTTGCCATGTGCTGCTGGCAGCCATTTTACTCACCTCTCTTGCTGAGTCTGTGCAGAGTGTGTGATGATGCTCATTTCCTGCATGCCCTTTTATGGTCAGACTGGTGTACATCATCAGTGTGAGACAGGTTGCAGTCTCAGAATTGTGATGTCATCACTTATTATTTAAAGGGTCTCTGCTCAGTATGCTTTGCCCTTGTGTTGTCTCAGACCTGTTTTTGAGTTCCAGTTCCTGTGTAATATCTGGCTGATGTCCCTCCTGGTTCCTGATCCCTGGCTTTTTCCTGACTCTGATGTTCTCCTTGTTCCTGATTCCGGCTTGTCTGACTACTCGCTTTGGCTCCTGTCTCAGCTCATCTGATTACCCGCTCTGGCTTTGACTCCTGGCTTGTTATTTGACTTGTGGACTTTTTATTATTTTTTGTTATTAATAAAGGTGTGATTATTTTTGCACTTCTTGTCTCAGTCTGATTCCTGGCACCCTGACATTACGCAAGGGCCATGAATCCTGAGGGTGCTAATAATCCACCTTTATCTACTGACTCGCACTGCACATTTGGACCAAAGTGTCCCGCAAGTTGTGGCTGTTCCTGTTTCCGCTGCTGCACCTAGTCCTACCAGGAGCATGTCCGGTTCTGCACCTCTACCTCAGCGATATGGTGGTGATCCTATTCAGTGCAGAAGAAGGTATTTGAACCATGTGGGCATTTACTTTGTTACCTCAGGCGTTTCCCTCTGACGGAGCCAAGGTGGGATTTTTCCTCTCATTACTCTCTGACACAGCTCTTACCTGGGCTAATCCCTTGTGGGAGTCTAATAAACCTGTGATTTCAAATTACCCTGAATTTGTGGCCTCCTTTTGAAGTGTAAATGATGTTCCATCTCGCTCCTCCTCTGCTGCTAAACAACTCATATCCATTCAGCAAGGTACAAGATCTGTTGCTCAGTATGCCATTGAATTCCATACGCTTGCTGCAGAGGTAGGTTGGAACAATGAAGCCCTTGTTGCCGTCTTTTTTCATGGGCTCTCTGATGCAATTAAAAAACGAAGTTGCTGCCAGAGATTTACCAGAGGATCTTGAGGCATTGGTGTCTTTTTTTTATCCTAATTGACATCAGACTCAGAGAGAGGCCCTCTTTCAAGGAGTGTTTGAGGAAGCCTGCTGTTCCGTTCCCACTCATGCCTCCCTCTCCTCCCATGCCTCCTGGTCACGAGTCACCAGGTACTGCTGAGCCAATGCAGTTGGGTTTCACGTGTCTCTCCATGGCAGAGAGGGCCTTTAGGAGGAGGGAGGGGCTCTGCCTCTATTGTGGGTTACAGGGCCACCTTTTAAAGTCTTGTCCTACACGGTCGGGAAATGCTCGCACCCAAGGTCCTGTCGGGGGCAGACCTTGGGTGGTTTATCCTCGTCCCTGGAACCGCTAAAGGAGAAACCTTTGGTCACGGTTGTCCTTTCCTGGGTGGACTCCTCCATAGTCACCCAGGCTCCTGTTGAATCCGGTGCTACGGGCTATTTCATTGATAGTGCTTTTGTATCAAAGCACTCCATTCCTGTTTTGCCTCGGTCTGTTCCACTTGCTATTGAAGCCATTGATGGCAGGCCCCTACAGCCTGCACTCGTTACTCACGAAACTGCTCCGTTATCCATGGCTGTTGGGGCTCTACATTTTGAAACCCTCCAGTTCCAGGTGATAAATTCTCTGCATTTTCCAGTCGTTCTGGGTTATCCCTGGCTCCAAAAGCACAAGCTCAGTCTTGACTGGCGCAGGTCTGAAATTTTGTCTTGGTCTCCGCAAAGTATTTCTACTTGTCGTCAGAAACCAGTTAAAGTCTTGTGCACTTCTTTGGTATCTCAATTGCCAGAGGAGTACCGAGAGTTCCTAGATGTTTTTGACAAGGTACGTGCCGGTACGTTGCCTCCTCACTGGTCTTAAGATTGTGCCATTGACCTGCAACCCGGAGCCATTCCTCCTCGGGCCGGGTTTACCCTCTGTCTGTTGCAGAGAATTGTGCTATGGAGGAGTATGTTGCTGATGCTATTCCTCTCATTACGGAAATCTTTGACCGCCTCAAGGGAGTTACAGTCTTTTCTAAACTTGATTTGAGAGGAGCCTACAATCTCGTTAGGATCAAGGAGGGCCACGAATGTAAAATCTGTTTTTGTATCGATTATAGGGGTCTTAATTATCTTACCATTAAGAATGCATACCCTATTCCGCTTATTACGGAACTCATTGACCGCCTCAAGGGAGCTACGGTCTTTACTAAACTTGATTTGAGAGGAGCGTACAATCTCGTTAGGATTAAGGAGGGCCACGAATGGAAAATAGCATTCAACACCAGGAGCGGGCATTATGAATATCTTGTAATGCCCTTTGGCCTATGTAATGCTCCTGCTGTTTTCCAGGAATTTATTAATAATGTCCTACAAGATATGTTGCAACAGTGTGTTGTGGTGTACTTAGACGACATCCTCATACACTCACCCACACTTGAGGCTCATTGTTCTGATGTTACACAGGTTCTTCAGAGACTACGCGAGAACGGCCTGTTTTGTAAACTCAAGAAATATGAGTTCCATCAGACTCAAGTAACCTTCCTAGGTTATGTTATCTCCATTGCAGGGTTCTCCATGGATCCTGACAAGTTGTCTGCAGTTCTGCAGTGGCCTCGCCCAGTTGGTCTTCGGTCTATTCAACATTTCTTGGGCTTCAGCAATTACTATAGAAAGAGTTTATTAAAAACTTTTCTTCCTTGGTCAAAGCTATTACATACATGACCCGTGAAGAGAATGAACCACTCCATTGGTCAGCTACTGCCATTAAGGCCATTGATATTCTTAAGAATGCCTTTGTTGCCACTTCAGTTCTGGCTCATCCTAACCCTGTCCTGCCTTTTGTTCTTGAGGTCGATGCGTCTGAGACTGAAGTAGGTGCCCTCTTGCCTCAACGTCCTACGCCTGATGGTTCCTTGCATCTGTGCAGTTTCTTCTCTAAGAAATTGTCTCCAGCGGAGTGCAATTATGAAATTGGCGACAGGGAATTACTGGCCATAATTTTGGCACTCAAGGAATTGAAGCATCTTCTTGAGGGCACTAGTGTACCAGTGCTCATTCTTACTGACCACAAGAATTTAACTTATCTATCCGAAGCAAAACATTTGTCGCCCCGACAGGTCAGATGGGCGCTATTTTTGTCTCGGTTTAATTATGTTGTCTCCTACCTCCCTGGTAGTAAGAATGTTAGGGCTGGTGCCCTCTCTTGACAAGTTTCACCTCTGTCCAAGGAGGAGTCTGTACCTACTCCAGTTATACCTCCTGACCATATTTTGGCTACCATACATACTAATTTGAATTCTCCCTTGGGGAAGGAAATCCTGGCTGCACAAACCAATGCACCTCCTGAGAAACCTAGTCCTATCCTAAAGCCACAGGTCACCCAGGCAAGATACAAATGATTTGGTCTGTCACTCGACAATTCTGGTGGCCAGGTTTTCGTTCTGATGTTGCTGCGTATGTTGCCTCCTTCTCAGTTTGTGCACAGAATAAGACTCCTCAACGTCTTCCTGTGGGTCTTCTTCAATCTATTGCTAATGGTGAGCATCCTTGGACACATCTTTCCATGGACTACATTGTCGAGCTCCCTGTTTCCAGGGGCAATACTGTTATCCTTATGGTGGTTGACCGTTTTTCTAAAATGTCTCATTGCATTCCCTTGAAGAAAGTGCCTACCGCTCAGGAGCTTGCTTCAATTTTTGCCCTGGAGGTGTTCCGTTTACATGGGTTACCCAAGGAGATAGTGTTGGATCAGGGTAGCCAGTTTGTTTCCAGATTTTGGCATTTCTTTTGTGCTCAAATGGGGATCCAACTTTCCTTCTCCTCAGCATATCACCCTCAATCCAATGGGGCTGCGGAACGGTCTAATCAAGCTCTGGAACAGTTCCTCCATTGCTATGTCTCAGATCACCACAATAATTGGCCTGAACTGTTACCTTGGGCAGAGTTTGCTCGTAATAGTGCTATTAATGCTTCCTCCAAGTTATCCCCGTTCATGGCGAATTATGGGTTTCAACCATCCTTGTTGCCCGATTCATTCATGTCTCAATGTATTCCGGCTTTGGAGGAGCATCTCCTGCAACTCCGTTCCACGTGTATGCAGATTCAGGATTGCCTTCATAGTTCTATTCAGTGCCAAAAGTTCCAGGCTGATCATAGGCATCTGCCTGCACCTTCCTAACAGGTTGGTGAGAGGGTTTGGCTGTCCTCCCGCAACTTGAACCTTCGTGTACCTTCCAATAAACTGGCTCCTCATTATGTTGGTCCTTTTCGAATACTCCGACATGTCAATCCTGTGGCCTACGCTCTTGACCTTCCTCCTGCAATGCGCATATCCAATGATTTTCATGTCTCCCTCTTGAAACCATTGGTTTGTAAGCGGTTTACCACTGTGTTGCCTCGTCCCCGTCCTATCTCTGTTGACAACCATGAAAAATATGAGGTCAGCAGTATTATTGACTCTCGTATGTCCAGGGGCCGCATACAGTATTTGGTTCACTGGAGGGTCTACGGTCCGGAGGATCGTTCATGGGTTCCATCCTCTGATTTTCATGCTCCCGCCCTCCTCCGTGCCTTCGATGCCCGTTTCCCCAATAAGTCTTTTGTCCTCCCGCGGGAGAGGGATCATTGAGGGGAGGGTACTGCCAGGTTTTTTTTCCCTGCTTTGTTTGCCATGTGCTGCTGGCAGCCATTTTACTCACCTCTCTTGCTGAGTCTGTGCGGAGTGTGTAATGCTGCTCATTTCCTGCACGCCCTTTTATGGTCATACTGGTGTACATCATCCGTGGGAGACAGGTTGCAGTATCAGAATTGTGATGTCATCACTTATTATTTAAAGGGCCTCTGTTCAGTATGCTTTGCCCTTGCGTTGTCTCAGACCTGTTTGTGAGTTCTAGTTCCTGTGTATTACCTGGCTGTCTGACGTCCCACCTGGTTCCTGATCCTTGGCTTGTTCCTGACTCTGCTGTTCTCCTTGTTCCTGATTCTGGCTCGTCTGACTACTTGCTTTAGCTCCTGACTTGGCTCGTCTGACTACCAGCTTTGGCTTTGACTCCTGGCTTGTTATTTGACTTGTGGACTTTTTATTATTTTGTGTTATTAATAAAGGTGTGATTATTTTTGCACTTCTCATCTCAGTCTGATTCCTGGCACCCTGACACAAAGTTTTTCAGCATACTCAGAGTTATGAGTGGTTGCAAGTGGATTCTTATTTTTCAGTCCATTAGGAATGAGATTCTTTTTTTTGCAGGATAAGAATAAAATATCACTGTTGATCTGTGTGTCTTTTGTGATCAGTTTCAATGTTTGCTTTTTATTACAGCTGTATTCAGTATCTTCCATAGTCACGTTGATTGGAGTAGCCATGTTAGTCCAGAGATTTAGATATCATTACAAGAGTATTGCATTGAGCAATGATACTTTTTTATTGGACTAACTATACATTTATAAGAAGACAAGCTTTTGGAAGAATGTCTTCCTTTTTCAAGTCTGAAGTAATACTGACCAATTTGATGGCATTTACAGATTATAAAGTGTTACAGAGGTCTGAATGCAGGGGGAGGAGGGGTGTCGTAAAAATCATGAGGGGGGTTTAGGAGACCGAGGCAAACAGTGTCAGTAAAGCATAACAGACAGGGGAACTATATGGTTATACACAAAGCATATACTGACATTAAGTTATATATCAACATAACTGGACTGCACCTTTGGATGAAATTACACAGACACTGAATAAAAAACCACTGTGAAACAAAATACTGTACCCCTGTTGGTCACCATTTCACCCAACCTTACCACTTCATCCAAAACCTCAAAATCAAGATTCTCAGAGGCAACTTTAAAAACACCATGGAAATAAAAACCTTTGAAATGAAAATGATAATGCACTTCAACTTGCTAAATTCTTGACTAAATGTGGACTCTGGTTTCTTAAACCATTTTCAAAAAATGTTGTAATGTACTTTCATATACTGTACTCAATTACATTGTATTACATTGTATTATATACATAAGGAATGTAACAATGCATGCAAAAAAGCAATCAAATTAGCCAAAATTGAAAATGAAAAATTAATTGCAAAGGATTCTAAGTCTAACCCTAAAAGCTTCTTTAAGTACATAAATAGCAAAATGGAGGGTAGCATGATAAATAATGACAGGGAGAAGGCTGAGGTACTAAACCAGTTTTTTTATTCAGTATACACAAGAGAGGAACCATTGGATGATACTTTGGAACAAAATAGAACATGCCAGTCCATACCATTAACTGGGTTATGTTTAGAGGATATCAGGAAAAAACACTGGATAATATTAAGGTAAATAAAACTCCGGGCCCAGATGGAATACACCCAAGGGTGTTAAGGGAACCTAGCACTGTTATAGACAAACCTCTACTCTTAAGTTTTCAAGACTCATTATCCTCAGGCATGGTACCCCAGGATTGGCGTAAAGCTGATGTGGTGCCACTCTTCAAAAAGGGAAGCAGGGATGATCCAGGAAGCTATAGACCAGTTAGTCTGAAATCAATAGTGGGGAAGATATTTGAAGGGATTATAAGGGATTATATTGCTGAGCATATTTGTGTAAACAAGATTATGAGTTCTAATCAGGATGGTTTTAGGAGAAATAGATCATGTCAAACTAATCTAATTAGATTCTACGAGGAAATAAGTAATATATAGATAAAGGGGAATCAGTTGATGTGATATACTTAGATTTTGCAAAGGCATTGGATACAGTGCCACATGAGAGATTAATGCACAAAATTAAGGGACTGTAAATAGCTGAAAATGTTAGCTCATGGATAAATAACTGGATAAAAGATAGGGAGCAAAGAGTAGTAGTAAATGGATCATACTCAGATTGGACAAAGGTAATCAGTGGAGTCCCCCAGGGATCAGTACTGGGCCCCGTTCTTTTTAATATTTTTATAAATTACTTAGAGCAAGGATTAAATAGCGACATCTCTATTTTTTGCAGATGATACTAAGTTAAGTAAGGTCATTAGGTCAGAGCAGGATAAACTTTCATTACAAAGGGATCTGCAAAAATTAGAAGTATGGGCAAATAAATGGAAAATTAGATTTAATACGGAAAAATGCAAGGTTCTACATTTTGGAAGTAAAAATAAGCAGGCAACATATTTTTTAAATAGGACAAGATTTAGCCAAACAGAGGAGGAAAGGGATTTGGGAGTAGTAATAGATAACAAGCTAAAGATGGGTGCACAATGCAGGGCAGCGGCTTCAAAGGCTAATAAGATACTAGCATGTATTAAAAGAGGCATTGATTCAAGGGAGGAAAGCATAATTCTGTCACTATATAAAGCCCTGGTAAGACCTCACCTTGAGTATGGAGTGCAGTTCTGGGGACCGATCTCAAAAAAAGATATTGCCGAAATTAACATATGAGGAGAGGGTAGCCAAACTGAGTCTGTTTTCTTTAGAAAAAAGGCGCTTGAGAGGTGACATGATTACTTTATATAAATATATTCAAGGCCCATATTCAGAGATGGCAGAAGCTCTGTTTATTCCTAGAAAATTGTTTCTGACAAGAGGTCACAATTTAAGGTTGGAGGAAAGGAGATTTAATCTCCTGCAACGGAAACGTTTTTTCGCTGTAAGAGCAATAAAATTGTGGAACTCGTTACCAAAGGAGGTAGTGAATGCCAATACCCTAGATACATTTAAAAATAGCCTGGATACATTTCTGTATATAAACAAAATTCATGGATATGATTGCTAGTATTAAATGAGTCACCTTTTAGTGGGGTTATTTAAGCTTAACTGGAGCTTTTTGTATTTTAGATTTGTATAGGTTGAACTCGATGGACTTCAGTCTTTTTTCAACCTTATCTACTATGTTACTATGTTATATTCCACACTCTCTATGCATAGGTGCACAGGTAAGCCTATGTCCACACATTTGTCATTATTATTATTCCCCTTTTTTTCTTTCTTTACTTTCTCCTTTTTAGACTATCTTATATTCCCCTGTATAGCTAATTTCACTTTTTTTTTTATACATATTGATTCTATTTTGATATATAACTTTATGTCAGTATATCCTTTGTGTATAACCATATATTTCCCCTGTCTGTTATGCTTTACTGACACTGTCTGCCTCTGTCTCCTAAACCCCCCTCAAGATAAATGTATAGTTAGTCCAATAAAAAAAGTATCATTGCTCAATGCAATACTCTTGCTATTTTGCTATCTAAATCTAAATCTCTGGACTAACACAGCTACTCCAATTAACGTATATATATATATATATATATATATATATATACACATACATGTATATACACACAAACAAACACATAAATACACATATATACATATGTATATATACTGTAAATACAGTATATATACATATGTATATATACTGTAAATACAGTACATACACATATTTAGACATACACAAATGTTTTAAAGGGTAAAAGTTAACATAACCTAGCCCAAAGTATATTAAAAAAATAAAAAAAAAGGAATGTGAACATAAAAACAAAGTTCTAGGTTTACGCAAAAGTGAGACATTAGTTTATTCTTGTGAAACAGATAACAAATCTCACTACTTGGTCTTTTTTTGTACGAATGACTAAGAATTGACCATTCACGCCTGGTAGACTAGATAAAAATAAATCCACGGCTAATATAGCATGAAAAATGAACGCGAATCATCCAAAACTAAACTCCTTCTCTAAAGGAAAACCACTTCAACTTCAAAGAGAACTTCCATGTGCCTAGAGGAAAAGTCAGAACTTACAAGTAATTAAAAAATACTTTAACAGTTCAGAACAATCTCAGAGTTTCTTTTAATCTCATAACTGTGTATGTATAAGATTATACAATGATGTTTTGACTATGTGATTCTTTTTTTCTTGTTTTTTTGCTTTAATACTTTAGCAAATATATTAACTGCAACTATAATCATATCCTTAATCAAATTAAATAGATGGCTAGGCTATAACATCAATAACTAAATATCTTATTACTTAGTTTGCCAGAAGGTTCAATCTCAATACATGTTAAATTGTTATTGGTACATGTTTTATGTCTCTACTCTGTGAGTAATATTCTATTAACTATGTTGTGATTAAAAAAAGGAAAAATGGTAAATCATTTTATCACTTTGAACATGTTTCAAATTCCCTATATCCCACGGGTGCTAGACACTCTTTGAGTAATATGAAGAGTCTTGAATTCTATTTTCAATGATCAAACTTCATCATAATAGTAATGTGAGCAACTAAATATTTCAGTACTTCCATCTTATTTTTAAATAGGACACTATGGCAGCAGTGTTTGTGACTATGTATAACACTGCTATAAACAACACTGCAAACATGGCTACCAAATGGTTTAAGACACGTGCATGATCCTTAGCTCATCTGGGATTACTCTTTAACAAAGGATGCCAAAAGAACTAAGCAACATTAATAATAGAATGTGGAAAGTTGTTTAAAATGTCATACTCTATGCAATCAATTTAAGTTTAATTTTGACTTTACTGTCCCCCCCTAATTTAATTATGTATCTGGAGAACTATAGGACAGCAGTTTTGTGAGATTGTTTTAAACAAGGTTAGACATGGTGCCAACTCTGCCATCTAGTGGACAAAAGTAGTAATGCATAAATGCTGCCATATACTGTAGCTCTACAGAGACACACATACATTATAAATTGAAGTAAAATTGGAGTAAATTGGTAAATTTTATTTAACTTTGAAAGTCAAAGTTTCGGAGCCTATAGTTAAATAAATATATTTCTAATTTGAGTTCCCTGTTGTGCAAAATCCATAATAAGTGTGAATACACACACATATATACACTTATATACAAATATACACATACTTAGAGTGCTATATTTAACTGCATTATTCTTTCCATGACTATGCTCAATGTAACTGAACTGTCACTGGACACACACAGAGTCTACAGCCCTCCAGCTTAAATATTAGCTAGTATAGCCTCAGCACTGACAGCTGCGCTAGTGGTTGTGAGTTGAAGTTAGCAGAAAATTATTAGGAGCTAGCACAGCGCTGACAGCTGTGCAAGCAGTAAGTAGATAATCAACAGATTTCAGACTTAATAATTAAGATGCTATACCCAAGGGTATAATAAAAGTAATCATTAGGAATGATAGGAAGATTTGTTTTACATGCATCTCAAACAGTAAAAACAGTAGGGGTACAGAAAGAAGAAGAAGAAAAACAACAAATACAGCTTCAAGGTATCATTATGCCATGTAAGAACAAGGAAAACATATATAGATCACTAGTATAGTTAAAACATATCTGACATTGTCTTTACAGCAGATCTCACTGAGTTATATCATTGGCTATAAGATGATGATGTTCGCTTAGAATTCACAATCTATTTATTTAATTGACTTAAAATGAATTAACTAAACTAGAAGCAAATACAAATGAAAACATTTCACTATTTTTATTTTTTAAAACTGAAAATGTATCTAAGTGCTATGTGCTCCCCTGTTAACCTCTATTTCAGATTCTAGATGCCAAACAGCTCATATATCTCGGGGATCTCCAGGTGCACTCAACACTCTTTCCTTGGACAATTTAGTAAGTGCTTCCAGTGTGATATGATCTCACTCTAAGTTGGAAAGTGTTTGGGCCGTAGGAATAATCACTAAGGGCTAGATTACTAGTGGCATGCTAACAGTTGAGTGCAAGTGATAGCTGGTTTATCGTGGCGGAAGGATCGCTCATATTACAAGTTGAAAGTAAATGCATCGGATTGATCCCACATAGCCCTGCAGCTGTTTGTAAACGCTTATACCTTCAGAATTCAGATCAGACTCAAAATACTGGTACACACACACATACATATACTTACACAGATACTTACACACATATTTACTTATACACATATATACTTACTCACAATTACACACACATATACTTAACACATAATTACACACACACATATACTTACACCCCACATATACTTACTAGGGATGAGCGAATGTGTTTAAATTCAAATTCGAATGTTAGAACGAATGTTATTGCAGAAATTCGATTTACATAATAGAATGTTGATAAGAACGAATATTCTTAAAAATTCGATTTTTGAATGTTATTTACAGTTTTTGAATGTCACATTCGAATTTGAATGTCACTTTCAAATTCGAATATAACATTTATAAAACACAATTGTAGACTAGAAACACTCTTTCGAATTCGAATGTCACATTCGAATCGAATATCACATTCAAATTTGAATATTACATTTATAAAACACAGTATTAGACTAGAAATACTATTTCGAATTTGAATGTCACATTCGAATCGAATATCACATTCGAATTCGAATATTACATTTAAAAAACACAGTATTAGACTAGAAATACTATTTCGAATTCGAATGTGACATTCAAATTTGAATATTACATTTCGAAATTGAATGAATAGATAGCTAAACATTCTATTATTCGAACAAATATTTTCGAATTTTATTGAAAAATTCGAAAACGAAAATTTGAAAATAGAATGTTAGAATGTTATATAAACATTCGAAATTCGATTAGAACGAACAATAGTATCAACAATCTTTTTTTATTTTAGAATTTTTAGAAACATTCGCCCATCCCTAATACTTACACATACAATTACACACACACATATGCTTACACATATGATTACACACACAATTACACAAACATAATTACAAACACATATACTTAGACATATAATTACACACATGTATACAAGAATCCACACATAATTATACAAACATTACTTACGCAAATAATTACACACCCACACACACACATACTGTACTTTCACATATAATTACACACACATACTTACACATATACTTACACACACACACATATATATATATATATATATATATATATATATATATATAATCCACACATAATTATACACACATATACATACACACACATACTGTACTTACAAATACATAATTACACAAACACTTTGACATATAATTACACACACACACATATATATATAAAATTATCCACACATAATTTTACACACACACATACTGTACTAACACATATATAATTAATCAAACCCAAATATTTCACATATAATTACACACACGCATACAATTACACACATATACATTTACACATATGATTACACAAACATAATTACAAACACATATACTTAGACATATAATTACACACACATATACAGTACTTACACACATATATAAGAATCCATATATAATTATACAAACATATACTTACACACACTGTACTTACACATACATAATTACACACACACAAATACTTTCACATATAATTACACACATATTTAATAATCCACACATAATTATACATACATACTGTACTTAAAAATACATAATTACACACACACACACACATACATTCACATATATTTACACACACAGACAGATAGCTCAGCATGCTAAGGCACTGTGACTGAGCTCTGTAGCAACCCAAAGGTTGCAGGTTCGATCCCCGGCAAGGTCCACTCAGCCTTTCATCCTTCCGAGGTTGATAAAATGAGCAGCACCTTGAGACCCTTACGGGTGATTAGCCGTGCTTTACAAGTACCCAATACATACATATATACTTTCACATATAGTTACAAACACAAAACAAACATATACTTACACATTTAATTACACATGCATATACTTACACACACACACACACTCATATATATATATAATTACACACATATATACATACCTACACATAATTACACTTTCACATACACATGGGCACAAAGATATACTTACAAATACACAAATTCATATTTACACACATTGATGTTTACAATGTCCCTTACAATAATAACAACACAAATTTAAACAGTACACTGAACGAATTGGAAGAATTTTCATCAGAAAATAAGAACGTCTTCATTTGGTAGAATGATGTTAAGATTTTTCTTTTTAAATTATGTTATATGAAAGCATCTGAGCAAACACAGTCAAAATATGAATATGCAGCAAACCCAAAACACCGAATATACAGTATGTGTTAAAAAAATTTAAAAAATCGAGCTTAACTTTTTTTTTCTTTAGGAGAATTTTATATATATATATATATATATATATATATATATATATATATATATATATATATATATATATATATATATATATATATATATATATATATATATATTTATATTTACAATGACAAATAACCAGGGTCAGTGGGACTCCATTTGTTAAAAAGAAAAAAAGAAAATAAGAACAAAAATAGACAAGCAAAACTTGCATTCTGTAGCAGGAGCAGGGAATGGGATCCATCACTGAGAGCAGCATGGCTGGATGTGTGTAATCTGATTCCTTGCTCACACGGAGCAGACAGCTGAGTGCTGACTGCAGAGCCACAGTGGAACATCACCTTTGAGCTGATCGGAAGCAAAGAGAGCAACTTTAAATTTGCCGCACCACCTGATAGGGGATTTTAGTGCTCCAGAATGCACTGCACAGAGGAAGAGATTCAAAGTTGCTTTGCCGGTCTGCAAGCTGATCAGTGGTGATTGCTTTATGTTTGTGCTGAAAATGATCACACTGATCTGCAGGGACGCAGGAGGAGGAAGTAAAAATAGGGGGGGGGCAGTTGCCCCCTCTTACCCCTGCCTGTGGACGCTCATGGTAGCCCATCTTTGAAAAGATTTCAGTTTGTGTATATCATTCTGGTGATATGGCCTCCAGAACTGTTCACAATACTCAAGTTGAGGACTAAAATTCAAGATTAGGCTAAAAGGTCTTAAGAGTATTTACCATAATACGTATACAGCTTTTTTAATTTTTATTTTCAAAAGACATTATGTACATACAATATACTTTTACAGAAAAAAATCTGTATCATATTTCTTTATCTCAAGACTGTTTTTTACAGCAACAGATCCAATGATTACAATATTTATAAAACCATTTATTTGAATAACAAAAAGGTTACCTTTCACATACATATAGCACATAGCCCAATATTATCAAAGTAGAAGAATATCTAATCAATAATCATAATTTTTTACAAGAAAACAGTACAAATGTAATGGTCTCATATGGAGAAAAAAAACCTCTCTCTTTAATAAAACAATTTCTTAAAGTATTTGGTGTATTGTTAATTCTTATTCAAAGAATGTAGAATAAATTCCCCAACCTGTAGATTTTAATTTCTTATATTCATCTAATGTCATATGTGTCTCTTGGTTTTACAATAATGCTTATGTTCGCTTCCCATTTAATTTTTAGAGTTTTAGGCAGTAATGTACAAGTTTATGTACAAATAATTCAACTCAAGTTGCATAAAGGACAGATTGCCAAACTCTAAGAGTATATTTTCTTAAAGGGACAGTAAACACCAGAATTTTTGTTGTTTAACAAGGTATATAATCCCTTTATTACCCATTCCCCAATTTTGCATAACCAATACAGTTATAATAATATATTTTTACCTCTGTGATTACCTTGTATCTATGCCTCTGCAAACTGCCCCCTTATTTCAGTTCTTTTGACAGACTTGCATTTTTAGCCAACCAGTGCTGGCTCCTAGGAGCTTCACGTGCCTGAGCTCAATGTTATCTAAATGAAACACAAGAACTAACGCCCTCTAGTGGTGAAACTCTGTCAAAATGCTTTCAAATTAAAGGCAGTCTTCAAGGTCTAAGAAATTAGCACATGAACCTCCTAGATTTAGCTTTCAACTAAGAATTTCAAGAGAACAAAGCAAAATTGGTAATAAAAGTAAATTGCAAAGTTGTTAAATTAAAATCACAAACATTCATATAACTTTATTAGGAAAAAGTGATGTATAGAGTCGAACCGGACTGTACACGCAAACACACACAGTTAAAAGTTGCTTAAACTCAGTGTGTTAATAAGATAACAGTGAGTATAATGAGTCAGAGTGCTGGTATCAAATATAACTACCTATAATGGCAGTGTTGTTATCAGCCTCACATAAGGTGTTGTTTGTTCTAATCACACCAAGCAGTGTTATCAGCCTCACATAAGGTGTAGTGATGTCGCAAACATAAAATTTTGCGTTTGCAAACCGCGAACGCCTGCAAAAGTTTGCGAACCGGTCGAACCGCCATTGACTTCAATGGACAGGTGAATTTTAAAACCCACAGGGACTCTTTATGGCCACAATAGTGATGGAAAAGTTGTTTCAAGGGGACTAACACCTGGACTGTGGCATGCCGGAGGGGGATCCATGGCAAAACTCCCACGGAAAATTACATAGTTGAGTCTGACACAAAAAAAGCAGACTGAAGTTTCACAGTCCAAAAAGGTTTTTTTTTGTTTTTTTTTGTTAAATGTACACTTACACTACTATTAAACAATATATGCAAAGTCCAAGGTCTCAAATGACTCAAGCACCAGTGGTTAGGTGTGCAAAGCTGGAGGAGCCACTGCTCAAAAGACTCCCAAATATCCAGAAACAAAGAAAGTCCAGCAGCACCACAGTAGTTTATCTTTTTAAAGCTTTATTAGTACCTGGAGGTAAAAACCATGACGTTTCGGGCCTAATAGCCCTTAATCATATGACCTTCATGCTGTATACAACATCCTTAAATACCCCACACCACATGTGTGTATAATCACATTCAAATTTTATACATGTTACAATTCTATACTACTATCGCCACCTAGTGGTTAAATCTATTATTACATCAAATAAATTCTATAAAAAAGTCTAACAGTGTTACATATACGTATTTCAACTGCATCTTACATTTCATATCAAAATTACAAGACAATGCGCTATTTTAATATTTACAATTTTCAGGAATGGGAAAGAGGGATAATTCTTCAACTTGGTCCTTTATATCAAGAAAGTAAAATATGGTAGAATCTGCAAAATCACAAAAAGATATTAAAATCAATTTCACGGTTCATTCCCTTTGGATACAGACAATCTAGCCTATAAATCCACATAGATTCTCTCTTTTTTAAGATCAGTTCTCTGTTCCCACCTCTCCGTGGGACAGGGACATGATCTATAATTTGGAATTTCAATTGTGCAATTGAATGTCCAAAGGTCAGAAAATGATTGGAGACAGGGGCATTAAAATCTTTACACCTAATGTTGGACTTATGCTGTACAATTCTGTCCCTCACCCTTTGGGTGGTCTCTCCAATATAAATCCACCCACATGGGCATTTAATTAAGTAAATAGCATATTCTGTATTGCAAGTATAGAAGCCATTAATTTTAAATACTTTACCAGTTAAAGGATGTGTGAAATTACGGCCCTTAGCCATGTTATTACAATTACCACACCCTAGACAGGGATAACAACCCAAATTCTTTCCAGAGATAAAACTTTGTTTCATTTTCTTACTCCCTACATCTGCTCTTACCGGTTTATCTTTGATACTGGTGCCTTTCCTATATGCCGGCATTGGTCCATTAGAAAAAATCTTACAATCTTGATGACACTCTCTTAGTAAAAACCAATATTTGTTCACAATTCTTTGTATTTTATAACTTTGATTGCTATACTCTGAAACAAAGATAATTCTATCATCTCTACTGGCCACTTTCTTTTTATTACCACTGTCATCTTGCTTAGCTCTCTGTATTTCATTATTAATAAGATCAACAGGATAGCCTCTTTCTCTAAATTTTTTTCCCATTTCCTCTAATCTAGTTCCCATAAGCTGTTGATCTGATACAATTCTTTTTACCCTAGTCATTTGACTTCTGGGCAAAGATTTAATTAGAGATAAAGGGTGTGCACTAGTATAGTGTAATAAGCTGTTCTTATCTGTAATTTTCCTGTATAGATCTGTCTTAAGACCCCCACCTTCCTTATATACCAAGGTGTCTAGAAAACTAATAGATTGCTCATCCCAAGTGAGGGTAAATTTAATACATCTTGTGGCTCTATTCAAATCTTCTACAAACTCCAATAGGGATCCAATGTCGCCCCACCATACTCCAAAGACATCGTCTATATACCGCCACCAGGTGGCGCCATATAGAAGAAACATCTTATTCTGATAGACAAACTTCTCTTCAAAAATTGACATAAATAAATTCGCATAGGTAGGGGCGACATTAGATCCCATTGCAGTACCTTTAACCTGCATATAGAAATTATCTTCAAAAAGAAAGTAATTACAATATAGGATTATACTCAAAAGATTCAGCAAACATTCTTGTTGTTGGACAGTATAGATACCACTAGATGCTAGAACATTTCTTACAGCGCCCAATCCGCTTTCATGTTCGATAGAGGTATATAGACTGACCACATCAAGGCTATACAATATGCATCTATCTGGTACCATAAGATTCTGTATTTTATCTAAGAAATCTCCAGTATCTTTTATATAGGAAGTGGATTGTTCAACAAATCCCCTAAGGATTTTATCCAAATATATGGATATATTAGAAAAGATGGACTCTGTACTTGCCACTATGGGTCTCCCCGGTGGTTTGTCTAGTTTTTTATGTACTTTTGGTAAAGTATAAAAAACGGGTATTATCCCATTTTCTATAAACAAAAACTTTTTGGTTTCATTGTCAATTAGCCCATTTTTAATGGCATTATCTAAGCAACTAGTGATTTCTCTCTGTATTGCCCATGTTGGATTAGAATTTAATGGCTGGTATACTCCTGTATCGCATAATTGTGACCTTATCTCATCTACATAGTATCCTTTATTAAGTACCACTAAGGCACCACCCTTATCCGCTTGCTTATATATTGTATCTTTCTTATCCTTTAATGTTGTTAAGGCCTCTCTCTCTGTTTTTGCAAGATTATTTCTATTAATTGATCCCTTTTTATGATAAACATTCTCTCTCAATTTCTCAATATCCTTACATACCAGATCTATATAAGTATCAACACAGTGATTATAGCTGTTAGGTGTAAAATTGCTTTTGTTTTTTAACCCAAATTTTCGAATGTTTAACTCATTATACTCTTTTACATTTATCTGTAATTCATTACTAGAAAAAAAGGATTTCAATTTAATGTTCCTGAACAGTCTATTAAGATCTTGTTGCAAATCAAAGAAATTACAGTCTTTGCTAGGGCAAAAAGAAAGACCCTTACTCAATACTTGTTCTTCTGCAGTCGTCAAGGGTGATCCTGATATATTGACTATCAAGTCCTGTTTTTCTGTCTCGTTTGGCGTTGTTGTGGCTTTCCCCTCTGTGATGTCCGTCCTCGTCCCTGTGGGCCCTTTGCGGTGGTGTCTCTTACCCCCGCGTCGCTTCCTGCGTCCGATTCCCCCGGAGAGCTATCCGTCTGTGAATCGAGCGTGTTCATCTCGCGTCCGGTATAGCGGTTGCCTTGTCTGGCCCAACCGGAAGTTCGCTGACGTTCCCTTCCGGTGCGCTCACTGGTCCAGCGATACACAGTTCCGTGTGTATAATCCTGCTCGTCTCGATAGAACTTCTCACGCTTTTTGATTTGAAGTTCTTTTTTCATCTCAGCTATCTCTTTATATATTGCGGTCAGCTTTGTCTCGATATCGGCAGTAGACAAATCCATTTTCAATGCATCTTCGATTTGGTTTATCTCGATCTTCTGCTCATCTATGGCTTTCTGTAAGTACTCCACCGTGAGCACTATAATATCTAGTGAGCATTTATTAAGAATGCACTCATATTTCTTGCAATATTCTTTGTTGTTTACCAATAGGGTGGGTCTGGAGCTCATCCTCAGGCCCCTAGGAATTCTTCGCACCCTATGGTACTCTGCAAGGGTTGTTGCATGCAATTCAAATGTCATTTGTTTTTTCGCCACTCTTTCATAGCTTTTAAAGCTGGCCTCAGTAACTGGTGTCTTTAAGAAATCCCTGGATCCACAGACCAGTGTAGTTATCCGTGCAGCTTCCATATCGCTGTATGTAAACACCTGAGCCTCCATATCTGGTACAGCTTCTTGTAGAATTTCCATCTTGAAACACACTGTGCACAGAGTCAAGCAGTATATGCAAAGTCCAAGGTCTCAAATGACTCAAGCACCAGTGGTTAGGTGTGCAAAGCTGGAGGAGCCACTGCTCAAAAGACTCCCAAATATATTCTTTGTTTCTGGATATTTGGGAGTCTTTTGAGCAGTGGCTCCTCCAGCTTTGCACACCTAACCACTGGTGCTTGAGTCATTTGAGACCTTGGACTTTGCATATACTGCTTGACTCTGTGCACAGTGTGTTTCAAGATGGAAATTCTACAAGAAGCTGTACCAGATATGGAGGCTCAGGTGTTTACATACAGCGATATGGAAGCTGCACGGATAACTACACTGGTCTGTGGATCCAGGTATTTCTTAAAGACACCAGTTACTGAGGCCAGCTTTAAAAGCTATGAAAGAGTGGCGAAAAAATAAATGACATTTGAATTGCATGCAACAACCCTTGCAGAGTACCATAGGGTGCGAAGAATTCCTAGGGGCCTGAGGATGAGCTCCAGACCCACCCTATTGGTAAACAACAAAGAATATTGCAAGAAATATGAATGCATTCTTAATAAATGCTCACTAGATATTATAGTGCTCACGGTGGAGTACTTACAGAAAGCCATAGATGAGCAGAAGATCGAGATAAACCAAATCGAAGATGCATTGAAAATGGATTTGTCTACTGCCGATATCGAGACAAAGCTGACCGCAATAAATAAAGAGATAGCTGAGATGAAAAAAGAACTTCAAATCAAAAAGCGTGAGAAGTTCTATCGAGACGAGCAGGATTATACACACGGAACTGTGTATCGCTGGACCAGTGAGCGCACCGGAAGGGAACGTCAGCGAACTTCCGGTTGGGCCAGACAGGGCAACCGCTATACCGGACGCGAGATGAACACGCTCGATTCACAGACGGATAGCTCTCCGGGGGAATCGGACGCAGGAAGCGACGCGGGGGTATGAGACACCACCGCAAAGGGCCCACAGGGACGAGGACGGACATCACAGAGGGGAAAGCCACAACAACACCAAACGAGACAGAAAAACAGGACTTGATAGTCAATATATCAGGATCACCCTTGACGACTGCAGAAGAACAAGTATTGAGTAAGGGTCTTTCTTTTTGCCCTAGCAAAGACTGTAATTTCTTTGATTTGCAACAAGATCTTAATAGACTGTTCAGGAACATTAAATTGAAATCCTTTTTTTCTAGTAATGAATTACAGATAAATGTAAAAGAGTATAATGAGTTAAACATTCGAAAATTTGGGTTAAAAAAACAAAAGCAATTTTACACCTAACAGCTATAATCACTGTGTTGATACTTATATAGATCTGGTATGTAAGGATATTGAGAAATTGAGAGAGAATGTTTATCATAAAAAGGGATCAATTAATAGAAATAATCTTGCAAAAACAGAGAGAGAGGCCTTAACAACATTAAAGGATAAGAAAGATACAATATATAAGCAAGCGGATAAGGGTGGTGCCTTAGTGGTACTTAATAAAGGATACTATGTAGATGAGATAAGGTCACAATTATGCGATACAGGAGTATACCAGCCATTAAATTCTAATCCAACATGGGCAATACAGAGAGAAATCACTAGTTGCTTAGATAATGCCATTAAAAATGGGCTAATTGACAATGAAACCAAAAAGTTTTTGTTTATAGAAAATGGGATAATACCCGTTTTTTATACTTTACCAAAAGTACATAAAAAACTAGACAAACCACCGGGGAGACCCATAGTGGCAAGTACAGAGTCCATCTTTTCTAATATATCCATATATTTGGATAAAATCCTGAGGGGATTTGTTGAACAATCCACTTCCTATATAAAAGATACTGGAGATTTCTTAGATAAAATATAGAATCTTATGGTACCAGATAGATGCATATTGTATAACCTTGATGTGGTCAGTCTATATACCTCTATCGAACATGAAAGCGGATTGGGCGCTGTAAGAAATGTTCTAGCATCTAGTGGTATCTATACTGTCCAACAACAAGAATGTGTGCTGAATCTTTTGAGTATAATCCTATATTGTAATTACTTTCTTTTTGAAGATAATTTCTGGTGGCGGTATATAGACGATGTCTTTGGAGTATGGTGGGGCGACATTGGATCCCTATTGGAGTTTGTAGAAGATTTGAATAGAGCCACAAGATGTATTAAATTTACCCTCACTTGGGATGAGCAATCTATTAGTTTTCTAGACACCTTGGTATATAAGGAAGGTGGGGGTCTTAAGACAGATCTATACAGGAAAATTACAGATAAGAACAGCTTATTACACTATACTAGTGCACACCCTTTATCTCTAATTAAATCTTTGCCCAGAAGTCAAATGACTAGGGTAAAAAGAATTGTATCAGATCAACAGCTTATGGGAACTAGATTAGAGGAAATGGGAAAAAAATTTAGAGAAAGAGGCTATCCTGTTGATCTTATTAATAATGAAATACAGAGAGCTAAGCAAGATGACAGTGGTAATAAAAAGAAAGTGGCCAGTAGAGATGATAGAATTATCTTTGTTTCAGAGTATAGCAATCAAAGTTATAAAATACAAAGAATTGTGAACAAATATTGGTTTTTACTAAGAGAGTGTCATCAAGATTGTAAGATTTTTTCTAATGGACCAATGCCGGCATATAGGAAAGGCACCAGTATCAAAGATAAACTGGTAAGAGCAGATGTAGGGAGTAAGAAAATGAAACAAAGTTTTATCTCTGGAAAGAATTTGGGTTGTTATCCCTGTCTAGGGTGTGGTAATTGTAATAACATGGCTAAGGGCCGTAATTTCACACATCCTTTAACTGGTAAAGTATTTAAAATTAATGGCTTCTATACTTGCAATACAGAATATGCTATTTACTTAATTAAATGCCCATGTGGGTGGATTTATATTGGAGAGACCACCCAAAGGGTGAGGGACAGAATTGTACAGCATAAGTCCAACATTAGGTGTAAAGATTTTAATGCCCCTGTCTCCAATCATTTTCTGACCTTTGGACATTCAATTGCACAATTGAAATTCCAAATTATAGATCATGTCCCTGTCCCACGGAGAGGTGGGAACAGAGAACTGATCTTAAAAAAGAGAGAATCTATGTGGATTTATAGGCTAGATTGTCTGTATCCAAAGGGAATGAACCGTGAAATTGATTTTAATATCTTTTTGTGATTTTGCAGATTCTACCATATTTTACTTTCTTGATATAAAGGACCAAGTTGAAGAATTATCCCTCTTTCCCATTCCTGAAACTTGTAAATATTAAAATAGCGCATTGTCTTGTAATTTTGATATGAAATGTAAGATGCAGTTGAAATACGTATATGTAACACTGTTAGACTTTTTTATAGAATTTATTTGATGTAATAATAGATTTAACCACTAGGTGGCGATAGTAGTATAGAATTGTAACAGGTATAAAATTTGAATGTGATTATACACACCTGTGGTGTGGGGTATTTAAGAATGTTGTATACAGCATGAAGGTCATATGATTAAGGGCTATTAGGCCCGAAACGTCATGGTTTTTACCTCCAGGTACTAATAAAGCTTTAAAAAGATAAACTACTGTGGTGCTGCTGGACTTTCTTTGTTTCTGGTTATTAAACAATATATGAGTGGTGGCACTGGGCAAGTGGGCACAGAATACGCTGTGAGCCTGACACAAAAAAAGCAGACTGATGTTTTACAGTCCAAAAAGTTTTTGTTTTTTTTTAAATGTAGATTTACACTAATATTAAACAAGATATGAGTGGTGCCACTGGGCAAGTGGGCACAGTATATGCTGTGAGCCTGACACAAAAAAGCAGACTGATGTTTCACAGTCCAAAAAGTTTTTTTTTTTTTAAATGTACACTTACACTACTATTAAACAAGATATGAGTGGTGCCACTGGGCAAGTGGGCACAGTATACGCTGTGAGCCTGAAACAAAAAAGCTGACTGATGTTTCACAGTCCAAAAAGTTTTTTTTTTTTTTTAAATGTACACACACTACTATTAAACAAGATGTGAGTGGTGCCACTGGGCAAGTGGGCACAGTATACGCTGTGAGCCTGACACAAAAAGCAGACTGATGTTTCACAGTCCAAAAAGTTTTTTTTTTTTAAATGTACACTTACACTGCTATTAAACAAGATATGAGTGGTGGCACTGGGCAAGTGGGCACAGTATACATTGTGAACCTGACACACACGCTGGCAGGCAGGCAACTGCAATTAGATTACACAGGGAAAAAAAACCCAGACTGATGTTCTAGCCCTAAAAAGGGCTTTTTGGGGTGCTGTCCTTACAGCAGAGATCAGATGAGTCCTTCAGGACTGTAGTGGACACTGAATACACTTGCCTAGCTATCAATTTCCCTATTCAATCAGCAGCAGCTACACTGTCCCTCCTCTCCCTAAGAATGCAGCTTCCGAATGAATCTAAAATGGATGCTGTCCAGGAGGTAGGAGGATCTGAGAGGGAGGATCTGCTGCTGATTGGCTGTAATGTGCCTGCTGACTGTGAGGTACAGGGTCAAAGTATCACTCAATGATGACGAATAGGGAGCAGATCGAACATCGCATATGTTGCTATGTTCGCCGGGAACTATTCGCCGGTGAACTATTCGTGACATCACTAATAAGGTGTTGTTTGTTCTAATCACACCAAGCCGTGTTATCAACCTCTCATGAGGTGTTGTTTGTTCTAATCACACCAAGCAGTGTTATAAGCCTCACATAAGGTGTTGTTTGTTCTAATCACACCAAGCAGTTTTATTAACCTCTCATAAGGTGTTGTTTGTTCTAATCACACCAAGCAGTGTTATAAGCCTCACATAAGGTGTTGTTTGCTCTAATCACACCAAGCAGTGTTATTAACCTCTTATAAGATGTTGTTTGTTCTAATCACACCAAGCAGTGTTATTAACCTCTCATAAGGTGGTGTTTGTTCTAATCGCACCAAGCAGTGTTATCAACCTCTCATAGGGTGTTGTTTGTTCTAATCACACCAAGCAGTGTTATCAGCCTCACATAAGGTGTTGTTTGATCTAATCACACCAAGCAGTGTTATCAACCTCACATAAGGTGTTGTTTATTCTAATCACACCAAGCAGTGTTATCAGCCTCACATAAGGTGTTGTTTATTCTAATCACACCAAGCAGTTTTATCAGCCTCACATAAGGTATTGTCTGTTCTAATAACACCAAGCAGTGTTATCAGCCTCACATAAGGTGTTGTTTATTCTAATCACACCAAGCAGTGTTACCAACCTCACATAAGGTGTTTCTTCTAATCACACCAAGCAGTGTTATCAACCTCACATAAGGTGTTGTTTATTCTAATCACACCAAGCAGTGTTATCAGCCTCACATAAGGTGTTGTTTATTCTAATCACACCAAGCAGTTTTATCAGCCTCACATAAGGTATTGTCTGTTCTAATCACACCAAGCAGTGTTATCAGCCTCACATAAGGTGTTGTTTATTCTAATCACACCAAGCAGTGTTATCAACCTCTCATAAGGTGTTGTTTGTTCTAATCACACCAAGCAGTGTTATCAACCTTTCATAAGGTGTTGTTTATTCTATGATGACAGTTTCATTTGCAGGAGCCTATAGAGTAAGTTCTAATGTTGTAGATCACCGGAGATTAGTTGATCATGTTTATATTTTACTTTAATAGTAAGCTACCTTTCATTGTTGGATTACTGTAGTGCTGAATATTTAATTATTTATTTATTAACCGTATATTGGCATGTAAATTACAGTAAGGGGAAGAACCACCTAACAATAGTAGGTTTATGAATTAATAGGATCTTCTTTGTGAATGTTGCCTGACAAAGTATCGTTATCAGATATAGCAGCATCTTATTGAATAGACTGTCATGTTCGGTCTAACTACAAGTTGATATAGTGTGACAAATTGGCTTTATGAATGTATAAATAGTTAAATAAGCATTAGGTTGTTACATATATATCATGAGCATTGAATATTGTTGCCATTATTAATTTTGAAATTAAGACATAAATATCAAATGTCATAAGGCAAAATAGATGGACATATAAGGGTTTAATTATGAAAGTTGTGCTGGAATGTGCATTTATTATAAAGTGAGTTAGATCAATTACAGACACGCCTGTTTAAGCTCCCTGTCTTCGTGGAAGAAAAGAGCCATAGGCTGGGGCATGAGATATCATTGCCTCTTCACAATAGAGGAGAACATTGGGTAATCCTATCCCTCCCGTGTCCACTGGGGTCTGGGAAAAACGGGCAGCTACATCATGTCTTTTATTGTGCCATATTTATTTATTTACTTATATTATTTTTTTCAGCACTCTTAATTTTGGAGACGTTTTATGGTTTATTACAAGCTTTTCCATCAGACTTACGTCTGGCTATGTATAGTTAGGTCTAACCATGAAAATACAGTGAAAATACCAACCTCTCTTTCTTTTGTCACTAAAAATGTCTTTGGAGCAGATTTAATTTCTTTGAACAGTTTAGCCTGTAGACATAAGATAAGACAAAAAATAGAAGATGAGGTAAGGCATGATTTAGTGAAACTAATAAATGCATAACTAAATTAGAATATGTATTGAAAAGGGAAAATAAATCTCATTATAATTTGTTTTGCAGGTTTGGTAAACTGAAAAGGCAAAAAACGCATGGCCAAATAAAAGAGAAAAATCTTAAAGCACATATTAGCTAACAAAGAGGCATAATAATCTTGTGCCAGCATAAAGATGAAAACGGCTCATGGGAGAATGGTATCTAATTTCACAGATAAAATAAAACTCCTAAAGGCATTGCCATAAACCTTCTGGATGGAATAAGAGTTGTGACTTTTATGGAAACATAAAAGAGAAATTAAAGTAATTTTTTATATGTTAAAATGCCATATATATGTCATAGTCCTGAATAAAACTACTTTTTAGTTCAATTCAAGTGGTGGTATGTTTTTTATCCACTCACATAGCATGTTTTCTTCTGTTTTTATATATATATATATGTAAGTTGTAGGGTTTTTTTTGTATTAAAAATATAAAAATGTGATAGGTGCCTATTAAATGTAAGACACACTCAAATAAAGGTGTGATGTATTATCGTGCCACAGTATATAAAAGGGGGCCACTAAATGCCAAATATGGGGCACTATATGCCTAATGACGATATATATAAAAATGCTAACAGTTTGTGCAATGTGAGACTGCTGACAGTGATACAGTGTGTGAAGTGTCAAAGTAAAATAACACACATGCTTAAATACAAAAACAAAACAGGTGATATTGAACCAAACACCATCTGGGGTTCAATACAGATTACAGTTCATATAATCAGGAGAAATGTGGCATACACCTGATGAAACGGTTGTCATACCGAGAAATGCGTAGTGGATTGGGTACTTAATAAATTATGAAACAACATAGAAAAGGAAGTGGGGATTTCACAATAAGAAATTCCCAAAAGTCTAGGTAAATCCAGCACAACTGTAAAATTAAATAAATACACAAAAAGAGCCTGTATGTCAAAAACGATATAAATATTTATTAACTAAATGCACAATACACACATTCACATTCATACAGTGGATCCCACACAAAACAGTGTTATAAAGTACTGGCCAAACAATTATTATCTGGTGCACCAGGGAAAATAGACCAAAAACAGTTCGTTTAAGATTAGCAGATATTTGTAATCCAACAGGTGCAGCGTTAATGCAAAAAATGGATGCAGTTATACAGTCCCCGGTGTATAGAGACCAGTCACTTCAGACTTGAACCTCAATTGTTACTGAGTCAAATAGTGCTGTAAAGGCATAGCATAGGAGGAGCAATAGAAACACGCGTCTTTATTCACAGGTGCTGTTTTCTTTTAAGACAGTAGTATTTAGTGTACAGATGCGTATAACATATTCTACCTGTATTTGTTCACGCGGTCGCCCCTCCTAGCTGCCTCGTTCTTAGAGCGTCCAAACATCAGGGGTAAGTCAGGATGAGCAGGGGATCTGCTGTAAGGGCAGCCCTTACAGCAGATCCCCTGCTCATCCTGACTTACCCCTGATGTTTGGATGCTTTACAGCACTATTTGACTCAGTAACAATTGGGGTTCAAGTCTGAAGTGACTGGTCTCTATACACCGGGGACTGTATAACTGCATCCATTTTTGCATTAACACTGCACCTGTTGGATTACAAATATTTGCTAATCTTAAACGGACTGTTTTTGGTCTATTTTCCCTGGTGCACCAGATAATAATTGTTTGGCCAGTACTTTATAACGCTGTTTTGTGTGGGATCCACTGTATGAATGTGAATGTGTGTATTGTGCATTTAGTTAATAAATATTTATATCGTTTTTGACATACAGGCTCTTTTTGTGTATTTATTTAATTTTACAGTTGTGCTGGATTTACCTAGACTTTTGGGAATTTCTTATTGTGAAATCCCCACTTCCTTTTCTATGTATTGTTGTGTTTTTTTCTCTTTCATGTCATCTAATACTAAATTAAGCAATCTAAGGACAAAAGTTTAATATTTTAGGATGTGATGGAACTGGACGAAGCTGCATAAACTGGCAAAGAGAATTATTTAAAACCATTGGCCTCACATTTAGAGGGACACTAAGCCCAAATTTTTTATTTTGTGATTCAGATAGAGCATGCAATTTTAAGCAACTTTCTAATTCACTCCTGTTATCAAATTGTCTTCGTTCTCTTGCTATCTTTATTTGAAAAAGAAGGCATCTAAGCTATTTTTTGGTTCAGACCCTGGAAGCAGTTGTTTATTGGTCGATTAAATTAATCCACCAATCAGCAAGAACAACCCAGGTTGTTCACCAAAAATGGGCCATCATCTAAACTTACATTCTTGCTTTTCAAATAAAGATACCAAAAGAATGAAGAAAATTTGATAATAATATTAAATTAGAAAGTTGCTTAAAATTGCATGCTCCGTCTAAATCCTGAAAGAAAAAAAATTGAGTTCAGTGTCCCTTTAACTGTCCATAAAATTACAGATTATGGTGGAAATGTTAAATAAACCAATACAGTGCAATCTATGGCCTTGATGCAATAAAACATTTTGATGAAACTAATATCTTGTTGAAAATAAACTTACTACAACTTTATTGCTCTAGAATAGCCAAATTCATAAGCATTTTACCTGCTTCTTGTCAGATTAGTGAGTGGCGAGATCAGCTCCATTGAAATCAATGCAGCTAGGTGTATCTCACAAACATTAACTTCCTGCTGCATAATACTGTATTACAACATCCACTATTAAGGATACCTGCATAAAAAAAATGTTTTTAAAAACATTACAGAACAAATAAAATAAATAGATACCCTCTATAAAACTGTCTACTCTAATATATGCACAAAAGAAAACGTGAAACAAGTTCAAACAAAATATAATAAAATAAAATCTAGACAACCATTTCAGTATCGACATCGACAAGATGCTTTACAAGGTCCATTGGGTCTTTCTAAAAAATTAAAAATACCAAGCACACCTCAACAATATCCCAGAACACACTAGAATGCCCACGGTCAACTACTCATTTGTATCTGCAAAGATGCTGAAGTAAACTCCATTCTATCCAGCGACATTACTTTAAAGGGACAGTCTATATCAGAATTTTTATTGTTTTAAAAGATAGATAATCCCTTTATTACCCATTTCCCAGTTTTGCATAACCAACACAGTTATAATAATATACTTTTAACCTCTGTGATTATCTTGTATCTAAGCCTCTGCAAAGTTAACTGCCCCTTTTTTCAGTTCTTTTGACAGACTTGCAGTCTAGACAATCACTGCCTGCTCCCAGATTACTTCACGTGCACGAGCACAGTGTTATCTATATGAAATATGTGAACTAACGCTCTCTAGTGGTGAAAAACTGTTAAAATGCAATCTGAAAGAGGTGGGCTTCAAGGTCTAAGACATTAGCATATGAACCTCCTAGGTTAAGCTTTCAACTAAGAATACCAAAAGAACAAAGTAAAATTGGTGATAAAAGTAAATTGGAAAATTGTTTAAAATTACATGCTCTATCTGAATCATGAAAGTTTATTTTGGCCTAGACTGTCCCTTTAACATAACAAAATAGACATGCAAACAAGCAAAAAATAAGATGCATTTACACAACCCCTTTTGCAAATGTGTGCTCCAAAGTGTTGTGGATGCAATTATTGTTTTTCTACATAGCACTATTAAGGTTCTCAAGGAAGGCAAAGTCCATGCATATAGCTAAATCTCAGGAAACTATGGAAAAGTTAAGGTTGGAAAGTAAAATTGGGTCAGTGGTGTAAATTGAATCAATAGAGTCAAAAGGCATGTAGACAAACAACAAGTTAAATTTAATGTTAATTTATTGGGTCACAAAATTGAAGCTACGCAAAATTTGCAATTAAACCAGTTCGGAAATATGTTTATAAATGACTTATTAATATGTATATGTTTGATTGCAAAAAAATCTTGGATAATTTGTAATTTTACCCTGAATGAATAAAGAACAAAGTTTCAGGTAACTTCCAATTAATTAAACAATGCAGATCCAAACAGCTGTTAGAGAAATAAAGGGGGGTGGGGAGGGGGCGTAGAGAAAAAAAAAGATATTTTTTCAGCCAGAAAAATGTCGGCTATAAAACACCTTGCTTTGAAATAACATTTTAATAAAACTTCTCTTCTGTGAACAACTGATGTTTGTATATCTGTTTTTACCAACTATTATCTTAACTGGATTGTGTTATCTGGGATAGAGAGCTCCTGTATGGTGTGGTAAACTAGTATTTAAAAAGACTGATGATAGGCAGTCTAATTTTGTATCGCTTTTAAGGAAGATACCTGAGGCCATTACAGCAGTATGTGTTTGTGGATCCCTCTTAAAGGTATATGAAGTCCAAAACAATGCTCATGATTCAGATAGAGCATGCAGTTTTAAACACATTTCTAATTTACTTCTAGCATCAATTTTTCTTCATTCTCTTGGTATCTTTTGTGGAAAAACAGAGACGTATGCTTAGAAGACGGTCCATTTCTGGAGCACTATATGGCAGCAGTTTAAAGGGACACTGAACCCAAATTTTTTCTTTTGTGATTCAGATAGAGCATGCAATTTTAAACAACTTTCTAATCTACTCCTATTATCATTTTTTCTTCGTTCTCTTGCTTTCTTTATTTGAAAAAAAGACATCTAAGCATTTTTTTGGTTCAGTACCATGGAAAGCACTTGTTTATTGGTAGGTGAATTTATCCACCAATCAGCAAGAACATCACAGTGTGTTCACCAAAAATGGGCCGGCATCTAAACTTACATTCTTGCATTTCAAATAAAGATACCAAGAGAATGAAAATAATTTGATAATAGGAGTAAATTAGAAAGTTGCTTAAAATTGCATGCTCTATCTGAATCATGATAGAAAAAAATTGGGTTCAGTGTCCCTTTAAGAATGTTATCAATTTGCAAGAGCACTAGATGGCAGCACTATTTCCTGCCATGTAGTGCTCTACCTAGGTATCTCTTCAACACAGAATACCATGAGAACAAAACAATTTTGATAATAGAAGTAAACTGGAAACCATTTTGTAAATGCTCTGCTTTGTCTGAACCAAAAAAAAAAAAATTTGCGTTTCATATCCCTTAACCCCTTAATGACCGGACCATTTTTCAATTTTCTTACCCTTAATGACAATGGCTATTTTTACATTTCTGCAGTGTTTGTGTTTAGCTGTAATTTTCCTCTTACTCATTTACTGTACCCACACATATTATATACCGTTTTTCTCGCCATTAAATGGACTTTCTAAAGATAACATTATTTTCATCATATCTTATAATTTACTCTAAAAAACATTATAAAATATGAGGAAAAAATTGAAAAAAAGACACTTTTTCTAAATTTGACCCCAAAAATTTGTTATACATCTACGACCACCAAAAAACACCCATGCTAAATAGTTTCTAAATTTTGTCCTGAGTTTAGAAATACCCAATGTTTACATGTTCTTTGCTTTTTTTGTAAACTATAGGGCCATAAATACAAGTAGCACTTTGCTATTTCCAAACCACTTTTTTTCAAAATTAGCGCTAGTTACATTGGAACACTGATATCTGTCCGTAATCTCTGAATATCCCTTGACATGTATATATTTTTTTTTAGAAGACAACCCAAAGTATTGATTTATGCCCATTTTGGTATATTTCATGCCACCATTTCACTGCCAAATGCGAGCAAATAAAAAAAAATCGTTTACTTTTTCACAAATTTTGCCACAAACTTTAGGTTTCTCACTGAAATCATTTACAAACAGTTTGTGCAATTATGGCACAAATGGTTGTAAATGCTTCTCTGGGATCCTCTTTGTTCAGAAATAGCAGACTTATATGGCTTTGGCATTGCTTTTTGGTAATTAGAAGGCCACTAAATGCCGCTGTGCACCACACGTGTATTATGCCCAGTAGTGAAGGGGTTAATTAGGGAGCTTGTAGAGACCTTGAAGGGTTAATTTTAGCTTTAGTGTAGTGTAGTGTAGTAGACAACCCAAAGTATTGATCTAGGCCCATTTTGGTACATTTCATGCCACCATTTCACCGCCAAATGCGAGCAAATAAAAAAAAAAAGTTAAATTTTTCACAAACTTTAGGTTTCTCACTGAAATTATTTACAAACAGCTTGTGCAATTATGTCACAAATGGTTGTAAATGCTTCTCTGGGATCTCTTTTGTTCAGAAATAGCAGACATATATGGCTTTGGCGTTGCTTTTTGGCAATTAGGAGGCCACTAAATGCTGCTGCGCACCACACTTGTATTATGCCCAGCAGTTAAGGGGTTAATTAGGTAGCTTGTAGAGAGCTTGCAGGGTTAATTTTAGCTTTAGTGTAGAGATCAGCCTCCCACCTGACACATCCCACCCGCTGATCCCTCCCAAACAGCTCTCTTCCCTCCCCCACCCCACAATTGTCCCCGCCATCTTAAGTACTGGCAGAAAGTCTGCCAGTACTAAAATAAAAGGTGTTTTTTTTTTGTTTGTTTTTTTATTTATTATTATTAATCTGTGATGGACCCCTGCCTTAGCCCCCAACCTCCCTGATCCCCCCCAAACAGCTCTCTAACCCTCCCAACCTACCTATATGCCACCATATTGGGTACTGGCAGCTGTCTGCCAGTACCCAGTTTTCCCCAAAAAAGAAAGGTTTTTAGTTTTTTTTTGTTAAACATAGCTTTTTCTGTAGTGTAGCTCCCCCTACCCTAGCAGATCCTATTATTTAAAAAAAAAAAAAAAAACGTTTTCTGCCCCCCTCTCTCTTCATTGGTGTCAGTGGTTGCTCCGCGCGCGCGCATACACACACATGCGCGCGCGCCCCCCGCAGGCCCCCCTCCGCACGCTCCCAGCATCCGGCGTGCACAAAGCACTTTTCTTGAACCGGATGCCGGGGAGCGATGGGCCGCCCACCCGCCTCCCCTGTAAGCTCCCACCCACCAACAAACGGCACCATCGCTACCGGTGCAGAGAGGGCCCACAGAGTGGCTCTCTCTGCATCGGATGCTTTTCAAAGGGTATTGCAGGATGCCTCAATATCGAGGCATCACTGCAATACCCTGAGAGCTGCTGGAAGCAGGTACGTCCATTGTCACTAACTGTCAGGTTTTGCAGGACGTACCTGGTACGTCAGTTGTCATTAAGGGGTTAAAGGGACAGTCTAGGCCAAAATAAACTTTCATGATTTAGATAGAGCATGTAATTTTAAACAATTTTCCAATTTACTTTTATCACCAATTTTGCTTTGTTCTCTTGGTACTCTTAGTTGAAAGCTTAGCCAAGGAGGTTCATGTGCTAATTTCTTAGACCTTAAAGCCCACCTCTTTCAGATTGCATTTTAAAAGTTGTTCACCACTAGAGGGTGTTAGTTCACATATTTCATATAGATAACACTGTGCTCGTGCATGTGAAGTAATCTGGGAGCAGACACTGATTGGCTAGACTGCAAGTCTGTCAAAAGAACTGAAAAAATGGGCAGTTTACAGAGGCTTAGATACAAGATAATCACAGAGGTTAAAAGTATATTAATATAACTGTGTTGGTTATGCAAAACTGGGAAATGGGTAATAAAGGGATTATCTATCTTTTAAAACAATAACAATTCTGGTGTAGACTGTCCCTTTAAAGCTTTTCTCTATTAACGTTTTTTATTAACGTTTATTAACAGGATACAGAGGACTTGGATAACAATATCTGGTAGATTAAAAGCAATTAATATCTATAAAGCATTCAGAACATTCACATGTTAGTACGTAAACATATATAATATTAGTAACAACAAGTAACATAAAATACCAAAAAAGAAAACTAATAAAAGAAGATATAGGTATGTGCTGTGTAAGTTTCTTTATATTTCAAGGCCAACATTATTTATTAGCATTTGCATGTCAGCAATCTCTTGATTAATAATTAGAATAATTTATAACCCATTAAAGGGACAGTCTAGTCCAAAATAAACATTCATGATTCAGATAGAGAATGTAATTTTAAACAATTTTCCAATTTACTTTTATCAAGAATTTTGCTTTGTTCTCTTGGTATAATTAGTTGAAAGCTTAACCTAGGAGGTTCATATGCTAATTTCTTAGACTTTGAAGGCCACCTCTTTTCAGAATGCATTTTAACATTTTTTTTCACCACTAGAGGGTGTTAGTTCATGTGTTTCATATAGATAACACTGTGCTCATGCACGTGAAGTTATCTGGGAGCAGGCACTGATTGGCTAAACTGCAAGTCTGTCAAAAGAACTGAAATAAAGGGGCAGTTAGTTTGCAGAGGCTTAGATACAAGATAATCACAGAGGTTAAAAGTGTATTAATATAACTGTGTTGGTTATGCAAAACTGGGGAATGGGTAATAAAGGGATTATCTATATTTTAAAACAATAAAAATTCTGGTGTAGGCTGTCCCTTTAATCTTATTAACATTTTCTCCTTTTATTCCTAGTGTTATACTGATTACTATTGAGTCAGGTGGGCTTCTATAGTATAATAGGACATTTTTATTTTCAAGTGGTATCATGCATGTCCTATATATGATTCCCAATAGATCATCATCATCTGGTACATCACCAATTTCCCTTGTTTAAAGTAATAATACTTCTCCAGCAAAGGAGATTTGAGTACTTTGGGTTGCCAACTTTCAACAGTGGGAATTGAACTAGACTTCCAATGCATTGCAATTAACTGTTAAGCTGACATGTTTATAAGGATTTGGCTATTTTGCGTTTTATACAACATCTAATCTTATCTATCATATTAAGTGCTAGATTATGAGTGGAGCACAATATTGCGCTTACGCGAGCTAGATATTTGTGCTCCACTCAGCAATAACATCGCACGTAAATGTGCGCTAGTATTACTAGTGCGGCGCAAAGCGAATGCGACCTTGTTTTGACACCACCTCCAAAAGTTGACTAAGCAGATTTATGAAGGAGCGCTAGATAAATAAATAATGAGGTGATACTTGCTGAAATGATAATCAGAGATCAACCGATGCAAAAATAACATAAAAACATAATATAGAAATATAATGCATTAAGGAAAAGTCCCAAAGCTCACAATCAAAGGTTAATCAAAGAGACAGCCTGATAAAATGGCCTAACTGCCGAGTAACGTGTTACTGTATTGTACCAATTGTTTTAAATTTGTTTTATTAAAACTTTTAACATTACTCGCTCTGTGTTCATCTAGCCGCATACAATATCACATATCCGGCCCCACACACCTTGGCTCTCTTTCCATTGGCTGGTTCGTATGACGTATTGGGGATTTCCCTCCAGCACCTCCCAGTTAACCTTGCCAGAAACCTGTGACGTACCAGTGGAACTGGCCTCGTATCGGATCTAGACTCTTGTGAGGAGAGTAAGTCAGTTGGACGGCTCTGAAGTTCCGACTTGCCCGTTAGGCGTTGTATGCGCCCTCTACAATTGTGAGTGTTCATGTTGTTCTCACCCTATCTATGCATTGTACCGCTTTGATCTGCACCATGAGGCACCTCTCCTTTGTCTTTTAGGACTTAATTCTTTGACCTCCAAAAGTTCTAATTCTTTCTGTACAGCAGGAAAAGAAATGGTGGGGATTTTAATGTTTAAAGGATATTGTCTGTGAACATCGCCAATTTGTTTAATTTGGTACCTACACAGATGCTTTGAATTTTTGGGTTCTGTCTTACTCTGGCCGCAAAGGACACCAGGGAGAAAATAAATATTAAAGTAGATCCCTGTCTATTTCTGTTTCGAATTTTAAACATGTCCGATAAGACAATGTTAACTCTAATTTGAGCTGTAGGGAATGAGTAAAGAGCCATAATGCATCGTGTGTACATATTAGGAAGTACAAATGTATGTAAGATAGCCTCTAAGAATGACCAGTCTACTCTATCAAATGCTTTTCAGCATCAGTAGTATTACAGGTATTTTAGAGATTGTCATATGATCCATCAAATCTATAATTTCTATGGTGTAATCCATTGTCTCTTTCTGCAGCACAAAACCTGCTTGGTCAGGGGCAACTAATTCTGGTAATTATTTGTTCACTCTATTTGACAATATGTTGGTGTGTATTTTAGGTCAACATTTAGAAGTGAAATGGGCCTGAAATTTGCCAGGTGCGGGATTTTTGCCGCTTTAGGTAACACAATAATATGAGGTTGTAATATTGCATCCGTAAATTTACCTCCTCTATCAATATATTGGAATAAGTTTAAAATTGGGGTACAAGATGTTACCCATATAATTTATAATAGTAATCTGCATATCAACCTGGGCATGGGGCTTTGCTGGCTTAGAGAGATTTATTTGCATCTAAAATTTCCATATCAGGAGTATTTAACGAATGTTGCATCTCTGAATTTAAATGAGGGAGATCTATAGTGTTCAAGTATGATTCACATATATGGGAAGGATGATCTGATTCTCTCGTGGGGTGTAGATTGTAAAGTTTGTAATAAAAGTCCTTAAATGTCTCTGCTATTTTATCTGTGTCTTCCACTACAGCTCCTTTAGATATTAGTCATATCTAATATACTAGGGAGAATACTTCTAAAAAAGCCTGCCTATTTTTTATTAGGAGCGTAAATATTAATGATAGTGATAGGTTTGCCAAACATCAGGCGACATAGTCCTAAGAATCTATTTATCTCTATGCATTTTAAGAAGGGTGAAAGGGATTGATTTATGGATTAGAATGTTTACACAATTCATTTTCTTTTTAGTAAATGCACTGTGGTAGTGATGTGGGAATAAACCGTTGAAACATTTGGGCATTTGTCCTAGTTTGAAGTGGGAGGAAGCTGGCCTGACAAATGCATACTGTATATGGAGACAGCACCTGTATCTGAAGCATACAGAAGAGACTAACCACGTCTTAGATTACCATGTATAAAGTAAAAGTCCTCCAGTTCCTTGCATTAAAATTATCTTTATTATTTCACCATGGGTCCAACATATTACAGCAACATTTCGAGCCACAGCCCTTCATCATGCTCACCTAAAGTTAACAATAACAAAGGAAAAACAGGTGGCTATTCAAATAAATAACCCTAGTGGACAAGAAAATATTGCTCCACAAGGGCGGTGCTGGATGCAGATAAATACAATTGAAACAAATAATGACAGAAAAGAAGCATCCCCTAAGAACTCAGAGGTAGAATCACCCCAAATTATAAAATTAGGAAGTCCCCAAATTTCTACATTGAATTACACTTGTAAAACATAATCTTTATTACAGAAAAGGTATAAAAAAAGACAAATAGATTTAAAATTAAAAAAAAAAAAATACTGGTGAGTCCAGGGCCCAGCATTACAAGGAAAACGTAATATACAAATAACATTAAGGGAAAAAAGCACAATGGGGCCTAGTTATCAAGCCGTCTACTTTACCTGCCTTCGCTGGTTCAATACGCCCGCCTAAGCTCGCCTACCATCGCCGCAGCGGACCAGCAAAATTTCGCCTAAGTTATCAAAAAAGCTGTCAAAAAGCCATGCACCAAGTACGGGGCAATGAGCAGCGGACTGTGAGAGTTATCACTCATCCGATCTCGCTGCTCTTCGCTTTTTGACAGCTTTATTGATACCCCTGTCACTAAGCACCCAAACTAACTACACTGTTCTACCCCCTATACCGGCGCCCCCCACAACTAAATAAAGTTATTAACCCTTAAACCACCACTCCTAGACCCCGCCGCAACTCTTATAAATGTATTAACCCCAAAACCGCCGCTCCCGGACACCGCCGCAACCTACATTATACCTAGTAACCCCTATCCTGCCCCCCCTATACCGCTGCCCTCTATAACAAAGTTATTAACCCCTATCCTGCCGATCCCGGACCCCGCCGCAACTAAATAAATAGTTTAACCCCTAAACCGCCGATCCCGGACCCCGCCGCAACCTATCTTAAACTTATTAACCCCTAATCTGCCCCCCCTACACTGTCGCCACCTATAATAAATTTATTAACCCCTATCCTGCCCCCCCTACACCACCGCCACTGTAATAAAATTATTAACCCCTAAACCTAAGTCTAACACTAACCCTAACACCCCCCTAACTTAAATATTAATTAAATTAATCTAAATAATATTTCTCTTATTAACTAAATTAATCCTATTTAAAACTAAATACTTACCTTTAAAATAAACCCTAATATAGCTACAATATAAATAATAATTATATTGTAGCTATTTTAGGATTTATTTTTATTTTACAGGCAACTTTCAATTTATTTTAACTAGGTACAATAGCTATTAAATAGTTATTAACTATTTAATAGCTATTGTACCTAGTTAAAATAAATTGAAATTTACCTGTAAAATAAAAAACTAACCTAAGTTACAATTACACCTAACACTACACTATACTTTAATAAATTATTCCTATTTAAAACTAAATACTTACCTGTAAAATAAACCCTAAGATAGCTACAATATAATTAATAATTACATTGTAGCTATTTTATGATTTATATTTATTTTACAGGTAACTTTGCATTTATTTTAGCTAGTTAGAATAGTTATTAAATAGTTATTAACTATTTAATAACTACCTAGCTAAAATAAATACAAAGTTACCTGTAAAATAAATCCTAACCTAAGTTAAAATTAAACCTAACACTACACTATCATTAAATTAATTAAATAAATTAGCTACAAATAACTACAATTAAATTCAATTAAATAAACTAACTAAAGTACAAAAATAAAAAAAGCTAAGATACAAAAAATAAAAAAATAAGTTACAAACATTTTAAAAATATTACAACAATTTAAGCTACTTACACCTAATCTAAGCCCTCTAATAAAATAACAAAGCCCCCCAAAATAAAAAATTCCCTACCCTATTCTACATTAAAAAGTTAACAGCTGTATTACCTTACCAGCCCTTAAAAGGGCCTTTTGCGGGGCATGCCCCAAAGAAAACAGCTCTTTTGCCTGTAAAATAAAAATACAACCCCCCCAACATTAAAACCCACCACCCATACACCCCTAATCTAACCCAAACCCCCCTTTAAAAAACCTAACACTACCCCCCTGAAGATCATCCTACCTTGAGCGATCTTCAACCAGCCGACCACCGATGGAACCGAAGAGGAGATCCGGAGCGGCAGAAGTCATCATCCAAGGGGCGCTGAAGAAGTCTTCTATCCGATGAAGTCATCATCCAGGCGGCGCTGAAGAGGTCTTCCATCTGATAGAAGTCTTCATCCAATCCTCTTCTTCCCGATGACTAACGACGAATGAAGGTTCCTTTAAGGGACATAATCCAAGATGGCATCCCTTCAATTCCGATTGGCTGATAGGATTCTATCAGCCAATCGGAATTAAGGTAGGAAAAATCTGATTGGCTGATTGAATCAGCCAATCAGATTGAAGTTCAATCCGATTGGCTGATCCAATCAGCCAATCAGATTGAGCTTGCATTCTATTAACTGTTCCGATCAGCCAATAGAATGCGAGCTCAATCTGATTGGCTGATTGGATCAGCCAATCGGATTGAACTTCAATCTGATTGGCTGATTCAATCAGCCAATCAGATTTTTCCTACCTTAATTCAGATTGGCTGATAGAATCCTATCAGCCAATCAGAATTGAAGGGACCCCATCTTGGATGACGTCCCTTAAAGGAACCTTCATTCGTCATTAGTCATCGGGAAGAAGAGGATGGCTCCGCATCGGCTCGTCTGAAGATGGCTCCGCTCCGCATGGATGAAGATTGAAGACGCCACCTGGATGAAGACTTCTATTGGATGGAAGACCTCTTCAGCGCCGCCTGGATGATGACTTCATCGGATAGAAGACTTCTTCAGCGCCCCTTGGATGATGATTTCTGCCGCTCCGGATCTCCTCTTCGGTTCCATCGGTGGTCGGCTGGTTGAAGATCGCTCAAGGTAGGATGATCTACAGGGGGGTAGTGTTAGGTTTATTTAAGGGGGGTTTGGGTTAGATTAGGGGTATGTGGGTGGTGGGTTTTAATGTTGGGGGGGTTGTATTTTTATTTTACAGGCAAAAGAGCTGTTTTCTTTGGGGCATGCCCCGCAAAAGGCCCTTTTAAGGGCTGGTAAGGTAATAGAGCTGGTAACTTTTTAATGTAGAATAGGGTAGGGAATTTTTTTATTTTGGGGGTCTTTGTTATTTTATTAGGGGGCTTAGATTAGGTGTAAGTAGCTTAAAATTGTTGTAATATTTTTAAAATGTTTGTAACTTATTTTTTTTATTTTTTTGTAACTTAGCTTTTTTATTTCTTGTACTTTAGTTAGTTTATTTAATTTAATTGTAGTTATTTGTAGCTAATTTATTTAATTAATTTAATGATAATGTAGTGTTAGGTTTAATTGTAACTTAGGTTAGGATTTATTTTACAGGTAATTTTGTATTTCTTTTAGCTAGGTAGTTATTAAATAGTTAATAACTATTTAATAACTATTCTAACTAGCTAAAATAAATACAAAGTTACCGGTAAAATAAATATAAATCCTAAAATAGCTACAATGTAATTATTAATTATATTGTAGCTATCTTAGGGTTTATTTTACAGGTAAGTATTTAGTTTTAAATAGGAATAATTTATTAAAGTATAGTGTAGTGTTAGGTGTAATTGTAACTTAGGTTAGTTTTTTATTTTACAGGTAAATTTCTCTTTATTTTAAATAGGTAGCTATTAAATAGTTAATAACTATTTATTAGCTATTGTACCTAGTTAAAATAAATTGAAAGTTGCCTGTAAAATAAAAATAAATCCTAAGATAGCTACAATATAATTATTATTTATATTGTGGGTATATTAGGGTTTATTTTAAAGGTAAGTATTTTGTTTTAAATAGGATTAATTTAGTTAATAAGAGAAATATTATTTAGATTTATTTAATTAATATTTAAGTTAGGGGGGGTGTTAGTGTTAGACTTAGGTTTAGGGGTTAATAATTTTATTGCAGTGGCGGTGGTGTAGGGGGGGGAGGATAGGGGTTAATAACTTTATTATAGGTGGTGACGGTGTAGGGGGGGGCAGGATAGGGGTTAATAAATTTATTATAGTGGCGGCGGTGTAGGGGGGGGCAGGATAGGGGTTAATAGGTATAATGTAGGTGGTGACGGGGTCCGGGAGCGGCGGTTTAGGGGTTAATACATATATTATAGTTGCGGCGGGGTCCGGGAGCGGTGGTTTAGGGGTTAGCATATTTATTATGGCTTGCGGTGGGCTCCGGGAGCGGCGGTTTAGGGGGGACAGATTAGGGGTGTTTAGACTCGGGGGTACATGTTAGGGTGTTAGGTGTAGAAACTACCATAGGAATCAATGGGATGTCTGGCAGAAGCGAACATGAACTTTCGCTATGGTCAGACTCCCATTGATTCCTATGGGATCCACCAGGTACGCTGGGCCGGAAAAGTGCCGAGCGTACCTGCTAGTTTTTTGATAACTAGCAAAAGTAGTCAGATTGTGCCGCACTTGTGTGCGGAACATCTGTAGTGATGTAAGAATCGATCTGTGTCGGACTGAGTCCGGCAGATCGAAGCTTACGTCACAAAATTCTACTTTTGCCGGTGTCTAGGGCTTGATAACTAAGGCGAATCAGCCTCGCCACAAATACGCTGCGGAATTCCAGCGTATTTGAGGTTGAGGGGTTGATAACTAGGGGCCAATATGGGTAACTCCCATTACAATGTGTGACACAAAACACAAAAAAATCCCTCACATAAGTCTATCTGTGACTATTAAGTATTCCGCACTGGAGCCAAAAAGGGGTGTCAGTCTGCAAATACTTTCATCACACCCCAACGCAATTATTTAAAAAAGGACTGGGCATTCCCATGCTACTATCCCTGAAAAAAAGTAAAAATTACATGACATTACAATCAGAAAAAAAAATCAATAAACTGGCCAAGAAGGGCACTGGACTCACCAGGAAAGCCTGACGCACGTTTTGCATACAGCTTTATTAAAGCCAACATAAGTAGCATGTAACCAATGTATAAAAGGAGGAGAAGAGCAGAATTCCAACCCTATGACCAGTATAAATATTGTAGCTTTTTTACCTTTTAGCCACCAGTTATAGAGTAATAAATTAGGAGTGGTTTGACCCAGAATATCTATCACATCTCAAAATAATCCATAAACAAATGAGACTACTTAAACTATGAAAGGCTCTTGTTTCAAATTGCTTCCTATTAACCTATTAGATAATACTTGAGCGATGTAAACATTGATTTCTTATAGGGCTAGTATAGTAACAAAATACATGCTCTAATCCATTAGTCATAAAATGACATGCTCTTCTGACCCTAGACTACTTTGTATTAAACCCCTGCAAAGGTAGAAACACCTCTTGGAACCTACTCTTTAATTGTAGTAAAAAAATTACATGCTTTAATCCGTCATAAAATTATATGCTCTACTGTCCATAGACTAATGTGTGTTTAACCACCACAAAGGAAAAAATACACAGTAGATATACTGCTTGGGATTTGCAAAATAGGTCAGAGCGGAAAACACCACTGATCCAATCAACAGCTGTAGCTCCACATCTAAGTTGTGTGACTAGCACTGCAGATCGGTTTAGCAGTGTTTTCCATTCTGGGCGAGCAGTGCACTGCAAGTCCCGCGAGATATTTCTATTGTGTGTTTCGCCCCTTTGTTTAGGGTAGATAGTCATAAAATTACATGCTCTAATGGATTAGAGCATGTCAGTTGTTTTTTTTATTTTACTATAACAGTCTTAGGAGCCATTATACACTAGATTTATAATTATAAAAGTATATACATTGCATTTCCCCAAAAATAAAATCCATAGATTCATAAAACTCTACTTTTACATGATCAGTCTTAGGGGCCGATTTATCAAGCTAAATATGAAACTTGATGCCCCTGTTTCTGAGCAAGCCTTCAGGCTCACCGGAAACAAAAGTTATGAAGCAGCGGTCTAAAGACTGCTGCTCCATAACTTGTCCGCCTGCTCTGAGGCCACAGATAGAAATCAACCTGATCGAATACGATCAGGATGATTGACACCCTCTGCTAGTGGACAATTGGCCATGAATCTGCAGGGGGCGGCATTGCTGTCGTATGATGTAAGCATTTATCAATGTGCAGCGGACATGATACGCTACATCGTATCATGTCCACTCGCACTATGATAAATCTACCCCATAGTGTAGGGAATCCAGATGCTCCAGATTTATTGATGTAACTTGGCTGATCTAACATATTCAAATAGATACACCTCTTATGGATTGCAATAGATAATTTGATGCTTTTACATGATAAACTCTAAATAGCTGGAATTAAGAACATAGGGCTAGATTACAAGTGGTGTGCTCGCACTCGTATGCTAACCATGTTTGACTTCGGCTTCTTGCACGTATTGGATAACTTGTATATTACAAGTTGAAAGTAATGCTTTGCACTAACTTGATGCCGAAGTTACAATATCGCAATCACATTAAGGTATTCTCCCTTGGACTTCAATATAGCTTGAAAATTGAAAGAAAGCCCTAGTCGCACCTAAACTTGATCACATTTTCTCTAACCCGACATAAAATATTAAGATTTCACATTCCAATGTTCTTTACATAGCAGAATATGTTATATTTAATTTATAAACACACACACACATACAGGGAGTGCAGAATTATTAGGCAAGTTGTATTTTTGAGGATTATTTTTATTATTGAACAACAACCATGTTCTCAATGAACCCAAAAAACTTATTAATATCAAAGCTGAATATTTTTGGAAGTAGTTTTTAGTTTGTTTTTAATTTTAGCTATTTTAGGGGGATATCTGTGTGTGCAGTTGACTATTCCTGTGCATAATTATTAGGCAACTTAACAAAAAACAAATATATACCCATTTCAATTATTTATTTTTACCAGTGAAATCAATATAACATCTCAACATTCACAAATATACATTTCTGACATTCAAAAACAAAACAAAAACAAATCAGTGACCAATATAGCCACCTTTCTTTGCAAGGACACTCAAAAGCCTGCCATCCATGGATTCTGTCAGTGTTTTGATCTGTTCACCATCAACATTGCGTGCAGCAGCAACCACAGCCTCCCAGACACTGTTCAGAGAGGTGTACTGTTTTCCCTCCTTGTAAATCTCACATTTGATGATGGACCACAGGTTCTCAATGGGGTTCAGATCAGGTGATCAAGGAGGCCATGTCATTAGATTTTCTTCTTTTATACCCTTTCTTGCCAGCCACGCTGTGGAGTACTTGGACGCGTGTGATGGAGCATTGTCCTGCATGAAAATCATGTTTTTCTTGAAGGATGCAGACTTCTTCCTGTACCACTGCTTGAAGAAGGTGTCTTCCAGAAACTGGCAATAGGACTGGGAGTTGAGCTTGACTCCATCCTCAACCCGAAAAGGCCCCACAAGCTCATCTTTGATGATACCAGCCCAAACCAGTACTCCCCCTCCACCTTGCTGGCGTCTGAGTCGGACTGGAGCTCTCTGCCCTTTACCAATCCAGCCACAGGCCCATCCATCTAGCCCATCAAGACTCACTCTCATTTCATCAGTCCATAAAACCTTAGAAAAATCAGTCTTGAGATATTTCTTGGCCCAGTCTTGACGTTTCAGCTTGTGTGTCTTGTTCAGTGGTGGTCGTCTTTCAGCCTTTCTTACCTTGGCCATGTCTCTGAGTATTGCACACCTTGTGCTTTTGGGCACTCCAGTGATGTTGCAGCTCTGAAATATGGCCAAACTGGTGGCAAGTGGCATCTTGGCAGCTGCACGCTTGACTTTTCTCAGTTCATGGGCAGTTATTTTGCGCCTTGGTTTTTCCACACGCTTCTTGCGACCCTGTTGACTATTTTGAATGAAACGCTTGATTGTTCGATGATCACGCTTCAGAAGCTTTGCAATTTTAAGAGTGCTGCATCCCTCTGCAAGATATCTCACTATTTTTGACTTTTCTGAGCCTGTCAAGTCCTTCTTTTGACCCATTTTGCCAAAGGAAAGGAAGTTGCCTAATAATTATGCACACCTGATATAGGGTGTTGATGTCATTAGACCACACCCCTTCTCATTACAGAGATGCACATCACCTAATATGCTTAATTGGTAGTAGGCTTTCGAGCCTATACAGCTTGGAGTAAGACAACATGCATAAAGAGGATGATGTGGTCAAAATACTCATTTGCCTAATAATTCTGCACTCCCTGTATATATATATATATATATATATATATATATATATATATATATATATATATATATATATTTAAGAAACAAGAGAATGCACTCTCAGGACTTCTTCAAAAAACCAATTTAATGGAACGTTTTCGGGGTTCACAACCCCTTCATCAGCATACAAAATAGACAAAATACAACTCATTTATAGTGTTTCATACAAATTAAATCACACCAACCTTAGTGCCTCTCCAAAAAAGTGCGCCAATATTTCGAGCTTGGAACGCATCTTGCGTTCCACAGTGCTGTCCGAAACCGGAAGTTTCATTACATCACTTCCGGTTTTCGGTCCCAATATATAATCATAAACTTATTCAATCTACATGTTTGAACATTCTTATGTGACATACTAGTGTAGAGAACTTCAAATAAACAAACATGTGGAACATTGCCACAAATACCTAAAAATGTGTCAAATAAATATTTGATAGTGTTTGTGCGTCGAGTTAGCATGGTGACAGTAACCAAGGTAATTGTATACAATGTAGATTAACCATAGGTGTCATTACCTGTGTTAAGTTTAAAACGAAATACCAACTTGATAGAACGAAGATTTTCTTAATGTGCAAAACAACATTTATTCATGCTGAATATGCTCATTACTATTAAAATAACAATTGGACTATGTATCAGTACATGTGGTTGGAATGACATTTTCTAAATAAGAAACAAATGGAATGCTGCAAATATGGATGGAAAAAAATCAGATTGTGACATCAATATGGTATGAGGCTAACTTGGACCAACTGCCAGTTGGCATGAATATTACTTCAATCAATATGCGAACAGATAGATGCATATAATGAGAGGAATATATGATGAAAGGAATATGTGGGATATTGTAGGGCTGTATGAATTATAAACTGTACAGCTGGGGCATCACATCGTGTTCATATATATTAAATGTAGCCATCGGCCGGTTATAACATACATCAGCCCAAATATAGATGCAGATAAATATATATAATGGCTGGGAAGATATACAAGGTTTGTAACCTTATTTTGTATTTATAGCCTCAAACATGGCAGCAAAGCCACCAATATAGCAAGATAGAAAGGATAATGGTAATAAGGACATGTAGCTCATATATAAAGTCCCAACATTAGAAATTTCTCCAAGTGGGTATAGTAGTGTTCATATCTGCTATAAGACTGGTGGTGCGTGTTTGAACAGTGGGTAATTGCACAGGGCAGACCAGGCTTCCACGGAGAAGATGGAGACAGATGTCACCCCTGCAACGTGCCGTTAGGTACACATCAATTCCCCCTAAAAATAGGGGCAAATGAAATGTGTAACAAAAACGGAGCCACAGTGTCCACCTGACATACCCCAAGTATGTGGCACCCCAATTATTGATCACAAAAGGCTCTTAAAGGCCGGCATGGTATTCAAGCCGCCTGGTTGTATCGTGCCCAGTCTAAACATCCACTGGGCCTCGCGTTTCAGAAGTTGCTTGTTCCCGTCATCCCCCCGATCCAATGGGGGTATGTGATCAATTAGAATATAACGGATAGAAGACACTGAATGTCCCTTTTTGGCGCAATGTCGCGCCACTGGCTGCTCAGAATCTCCTTGTTTGAGTGCAGTCCTTATGGCGTGGTGATGATTTGCCATACGCTCACGGAGTGTGCCAGATGTTTTCCCTACATAGAAACAGGAACATGGGCAAAATAATAGATATATTACGTGAGTAGTAGTACACGTAATAGAGTGCCTGATAGAAAATGTTCGATTTGTGTGTGGATGATGGAATACTTTGGTTCCCACTAGGCCATTACATGTTGTGCAGCCCAAACAGCGATAAGATCCCTTGATATTCCTTTTGTTCCCGGTCAAGTAACACTGCTTGGGGTCCGTTTTCACCAATAGATCCTTAAGATTAGTCCCCCTCTTGAACCCAACCATAGGTTGTAAATTGTGAGTGAATGTGAGCTTAGGGTCTGAAGACATAATTGGCCAGTGTTGGCGAAGAATCTGGCCAACATTTTTTGTCGCTGGAGTGAAAGTGGTGGACATAATGAGCTTATCACTTGTGTCCCTTTTGGGTTTAGGTAGAATCAAATCCGTCTGTGTTAATGTTGAAGCGGATTCCATAGCGTCTTGAATTACCGGGATCTTATATCCCCTATTCTGGAACCTCTCACCCACTCCTTTCAATTGGGAGACCCCAGTTTCGGCATTAGAGTTATTACGCATTGTTCTTATGCATTGTGATTTTACTATGCCTTTTAGTAGGGCTGGGGGATGGCAACTATCTGCCCTTAGTATAGAGTTGCGGTCAGTGGGTTTATGATATAATGTGGTTCCTAGATTATTGGAATCCTTGAAGACTGTTAAGTCCAAGAAATGAATGGATTGAAAATCCACTGTCATCTTAAACTTAACATTATTAGTAGTGTTGTTATACACTTCAAACCATTTGTGGAGTTCCTCCAGGCCCCCTCGCCACACCAAGAAGATATCATCTATATATCTGTAATAACAAATAATGGATACATTCGGTGTGTTCCACTATTTGTTATTACAGATATATAGATGATATCTTCTTGGTGTGGCGAGGGGGCCTGGAGGAACTCCACAAATGGTTTGAAGTGTATAACAACACTACTAATAATGTTAAGTTTAAGATAACAGTGGATTTTCAATCCATTCATTTCTTGGACTTAACAGTCTTCAAGGATTCCAATAATCTAGGAACAACATTATATCATAAACCCACTGACTGCAACTCTATACTAAGGGCAGATAGTTGCCATCCCCCAGCCCTACTAAAAGGCATAGTAAAATCACAATGCATAAGAACAATGCGTAATAACTCTAATGCCGAAACTGGGGTCTCCCAATTGAAAGGAGTGGGTGAGAGGTTCCAGAATAGGGGATATAAGATCCCGGTAATTCAAGACGCTATGGAATCCGCTTCAACATTAACACAGACGGATTTGATTCTACCTAAACCCAAAAGGGACACAAGTGATAAGCTCATTATGTCCACCACTTTCACTCCAGCGACAAAAAATGTTGGCCAGATTCTTCGCTAACACTGGCCAATTATGTCTTCAGACCCTAAGCTCACATTCACTCACAATTTACAACCTATGGTTGGGTTCAAGAGGGGGACTAATCTTAAGGATCTATTGGTGAAAACGGACCCCAAGCAGTGTTACTTGACCGGGAACAAAAGGAATATCAAGGGATCTTATCGCTGTTTGGGCTGCACAACATGTAATGGCCTAGTGGGAACCAAAGTATTCCATCTTCCACACACAAATCGAACATTTTCTATCAGGCACTCTATTACGTGTACTACTACTCACGTAATATATCTATTATTTTGCCCATGTTCCTGTTTCTATGTAGGGAAAACATCTGGCACACTCCGTGAGCGTATGGCAAATCATCGCCACGCCATAAGGACTGCACTCAAACAAGGAGATTCTGAGCAGCCAGTGGCGCGACATTGCGCCAAAAAGGGACATTCAGTGTCTTCTATCCGTTATATTCTAATTGATCACATACCCCCATTGGATCAGGGGTGACCGGAACAAGCAACTTCTGAAACGCGAGGCCCAGTGGATGTTTAGACTGGGCACGATACAACCAGGTGGCTTGAATACCATGCCGGACTTTAAGAGCCTTTTGTGATCAATAATTGGGGTGCCACATACTTGGGGTATGTCAGGTGGACACTGTGGCTCCGTTTTTGTTACACATTTCATTTGCCCCTATTTTTAGGGGGAATTGATGTGTACCTAACGGCACGTTGCAGGGGTGACATCTGTCTCCATCTTCTCCGTGGAAGCCTGGTCTGCCCTGTGCAATTACCCACTGTTCAAACACGCACCACCAGTCTTATAGCAGATATGAACACTACTATACCCACTTGGAGAAATTTCTAATGTTGGGACTTTATATATGAGCTACATGTCCTTATTACCATTATCCTTTCTATCTTGCTATATTGGTGGCTTTGCTGCCATGTTTGAGGCTATAAATACAAAATAAGGTTACAAACCTTGTATATCTTCCCAGCCATTATATATATTTATCTGCATCTATATTTGGGCTGATGTATGTTATAACCGGCCGATGGCTACATTTACTATATATGAACACGATGTGATGCCCCAGCTGTACAGTTTATAATTCATACAGCCCTACAATATCCCACATATTCCTTTCATCATATATTCCTCTCATTATATGCATCTATCTGTTCGCATATTGATTGAAGTAATATTCATGCCAACTGGCAGTTGGTCCAAGTTACCCTCATACCATATTGATGTCACACTCTGATTTTTTTCCATCCATATTTGCAGCATTCCATTTGTTTCTTATTTAGAAAATGTCATTCCAACCACATGTACTGATACATAGTCCAATTGTTATTTTAATAGTAATGAGCATATTCAGCATAAATATATGTTGTTTTGCACATTAAGAAAATCTTCGTTCTATCAAGTTGGTATTTTGTTTTAAACTTAACACAGGTAATGACACCTATGGTTAATCTACATTGTATACAATTACCTTGGTTACTGTCACCATGCCAACTCGACGCACAAACACTATCAAATATTTATTTGACACATTTTTAGGTATTTGTGGCAATGTTCCACATGTTTGTTTATTTGAAGTTCTCTACACTAGTATGACACATAAGAATGTTCAAACATGTAGATTGAATAAGTTTATGAATAAGTTTATGATTATATACTGGGACCGAAAACCGGAAGTGATGTAATTAAACTTCCGGTTTCGGACAGCACTGTGGAACGCAAGATGCGTTCCAAGCTCGAAATATTGGCGCACTTTTTTGGAGAGGCACTAAGGTTGGTGTGATTTAATTTGTATGAAACACTATAAATGAGTTGTATTTTGTCTATTTTGTATGCTGATGAAGGGGTTGTGAACCCCGAAAACGTTCCATTAAATTGGTTTTTTGAAGAAGTCCTGAGAGTGCATTCTCTTGTTTCTTATTTGATGCTGTATCATTGCACCCAGACGAGCTGTCTATCGGTGGGCTGAACTGGAAATTGTTTATTTTATATATATATATGTATATATATACATATATATATATATATATATATATATATATATATATAAAAATGGTATTTTGGTACAAAATAATATATATAGCCAACACTCTATCTCCATCATCATTACCAGAACTTGATAAACCAGCTAGTTTGTGGCTCACACAAAAGGGCCTTTACAAGTGCAGACAAAAATGTCGGGTTTGTGAGTATATCACAGAGTCAAACATATTTAGATCAGAGGTTACTGGGGAAATTTTCCCAATCACCAGTTGTTTGAAATTTACCACTACATATGTGATATACTTGCTAACATGTACATCGTGCCACCTACAATATGTAGGCCTCACTACTAATGAGGTAAAAGTTCGAATCAGAAACCACCTGTCTACAATACAGGCAGGTGAGGCTAGTACTCCACTGGTCAGACATTTTGCTCGCTGCCACAACAAAAACATTAGTACCCTGAGATGGCAAGCCATAGAAAGGGTCTTCTGTCCCCTCAGAGGTGGTGACCGAGAAAAATTGTTGCAGAAGAGGTAGATGTAAACTCCAAACTAGGGTGCCAAATGGTCTGAACTCTGAATATGACTTAATTAATTTTTGGAAATAATAGTCATTTGTGGGGTATCTGTCTAGTAGTCATCTCCCTCTTCTGCAACGTGTCCATTTCCATTCTCACCCACGCTCTTACATTCATTTATTCATCATTGCTTTCATTTTTTCATTTTCTCATTTTCACATTTATTTTTATTTTTATCTCCTTTTTTATGTATTTATTTATTTTTTTACTTTATGTATATCTACACTCATATTCAGATATCTATAGCAATGTTTACACTTATACATTTGCAGTTTTGATCATTTATACATGGTGATGCAAGTGCATGTACATTAGTCCATTCAGCTCTTCTCATTAGAGCAGCTTTCTGTGAACATTCACGTATTCTAAAATATATAGGGGTTTGTTATATTTTATAAGAAAGCAATTGTCTACATGGATTACATAAGTGTATACAGATAATCACACATGTTCAACAATGATCAAATATTGGTTCAGCTGGATTTGTTTTTATGTAAGAATCACAGTTGTTATGATAGTTATTATTATCTTCATTTGTACACTATTCATTTTAGTGAAAAACATGAAATATGATGAATATACAAACACTTCTGTGATGTAAACTAATACATTTTCATGCTTTATCCACTTTATGGTTTATACTTTATACTTCTCTTAAGAAAGATGATTGATTATCATGTTTACTTAGCTTACTATTTTTATAAGTTGTTTAGTTCACATACGGCTAGATTAGAGTTGGGCGACTTTTCCATACCGCAGATCGCCTTACGTCAATTGCGTATCCTATCTTTTCAATGGGATCTTTCCAACGCTGGTATTTAGAGCCGTGGCTGAAGTGAGCGTTAGAAATCTAACGACAAAACTCCAGCCGCAGAAAAAAAACAGGAGTTAAGAGCTTTCTGGGCTAACGCCGGTTTATAAAGCTCTTAACTACTGTGCTCTAAAGTACACTAACACCCATAAACTACCTATGTACCCCTAAACCGAGGTCCCCCCACATCGCCGCCACTCTATTAAATTTTTTAACCCCTAATCTGCCGCTCCGTACACCGCCGCCAGCTAAGTTATCCCTATGTACCCCTAATCTGCTGCCCCAAATACCGCCGACAGCTATATTATATTTATTAACCCCTAATCTGCCCCCCCAACGTCGCCGCCACCTACCTACACTTATTAACCCCTAATCTACTGAGCGGACCTCACCGCTACTATAATAAAGTTATTAACCCCTAATCCGCCTCACTCCCACCTCAATAACCCTATAATAAATAGTATTAACCCCTAATCTGCCCTCCCTAACATCGCCGACACCTAACTTCAAGCATTCACCCCTAATCTGCCGACCGGATCGCACTGCTACTATAATAAATGTATTAACCCCTAAAGCTAATTCTAACCCTAACACTAACACCCCCCTAAATTAAATATAATTTAAATCTAACGAAATAAATTATTTTTTATTAAATAAATTATTCCTATTTAAAGCTAAATGCTTACCTGTAAAATAAACCCTAATATAGCTACAATATAAATTATAATTATATTGCTGCTATTTTAGGATTAATATTTATTTTACAGGCAACTTTGTAATTATTTTAACCAGGTACAATAGCTATTAAATAGTTAATAACTATTTAATAGTTACCTAGTTAAAATAATTACAAAATTACCTGTAAAATAAATCCTAACCTAAGTTACAATTAAATCTAACACTACACTATCAATAAATAAATAAATAAATTAAATAAAATACCTACAATTACCTACAATTAAACCTAACACTACACTATCAATAAATTAATTAAATACAATTCCTACAAATAAATACATTTAAATAAACTAACTAAAGTACAAAAAATAAAAAAGAACTAAGTTACAAAAAATAAAAAAATATTTACAAACATTAGAAAAATATTACAACAATTTTAAACTAATTACACCTACTCTAAGCCCCCTAATAAAATAACAAAGCCCCCCAAAATAAAAAAAATGCCCTACCCTATTCTAAATTAAAAAAGTTCAAAGCTCTTTTACCTTACCAGCCCTGAACAGGGCCCTTTGTGGGGCATGCCCCAAAGAATTCAGCTCTTTTGCCTGTAAAAGAAAAATACAACCCCCCCAAAATTAAAACCCACCACCCACATGCCCCTAATCTAACCCAAACCCCCCTTAAATAAACCTAACACTACCCCCCTGAAGATCATCCTACCTTGTCTTCACCACACAGGGTATCACACCGATCCGTCCTGGCTCCGAAGTCTTCATCCAAGCCCCAGCAGGGGCTGGAGATCCATAATCCGGCTGAAGTCTTCTATCAAGCGTTGGCTGAAGAGGTCCAGAAGAGGCTCCAAAGTCTTCATCCTATCCGGGAAGAAGAGGCGATCCGGACCGGCAACCATCTTGATCCAAGCGGCATCTTCTACCTTCATCCGATGACGAACGGCTCCATGGATCAGCCAATAGAATGCGAGCTCAATCCGATTGGCTGATCCAATCAGCCAATTGGATTGATCTTGAATCTGATTGGCTAATTCCATCAGCCAATCAGAATTTTCCTACCTTAATTCCGATTGGCTGATAGAATCCTTTCAGCCAATCGGAAATTCAAGGGACGCCATCTTGGATGACGTCCCTTAAAGGAACCTTCATTCTTCAGTTGGACGTCGGAAGAAGAGGATAGATCCGCGCTGGAGGTCTTCAGGATGGAGCCGTTCGTCATCGGATGAAGATAGAAGATGCCGCTTGGATCAAGATGGTTGCCGGTCCGGATCGCCTCTTCTTCCCGGATAGGATGAAGACTTTGGAGCCTCTTCTGGACCTCTTCAGCCGACGCTTGATAGAAGACTTCAGCCGGATTATGGATCGCCAGCCCCTGCTTGGGCTTGGATGAAGACTTCGGAGCCAGGACGGATCGGTGTGATACCCGGTGTGGTGAAGACAAGGTAGGATGATCTTCAGGGGGGTAGTGTTAGGTTTATTTAAGGGGGGTTTGGGTTAGATTAGGGGTATGTGGGTGGTGGGTTTTAATGTTGGGGGGGGTTGTATTTTTCTTTTACAGGCAAAAGAACTGAATTCTTTGGGGCATGCCCCACAAAGGGCCCTTTTAAGGGCTGGTAAGGTAAAAGAGCTTTGAACTTTTTTAATTTAGAATAGGGTAGGGCATTTTTTTATTTTGGGGTGCTTTGTTATTTTATTAGGGGGCTTAGAGTAGGTGTAATTAGTTTAAAATTGTTTTAATATTTTTCTAATGTTTGTAAATATTTTTTTATTTTTTTAACTTAGTTCTTTTTTATTTTTTGTACTTTAGTTAGTTTATTTAAATGTATTTATTTGTAGGTATTGTATTTAATTAATTTAGTGTAGTGTTAGGTTTAATTGTAACTTAGGTTAGGATTTATTTTACAGGTAATTTTGTAATTATTTTAACTAGGTAACTATTAAATAGTTATTAACTATTTAATAGCTATTGTACCTGGTTAAAATAATTACAAAGTTACCTGTAAAATAAATATAAATCCTAAAATAGCTACAATATAATTATAATTTATATTGTAGCTATATTAGGGTTTATTTTTCAGGTAAGCATTTAGCTTTAAATAGGAATAATTTATTTAATAAGAAATAATTTATTTAGTTAGATTTAAATTATATTTAATTTAGGGGGGTGTTAGTGTTAGGGTTAGAATTAGCTTTAGGGGTTAATACATTTATTATAGTAGCGGTGCGATCCGGTCGGCAGATTAGGGGTTAATGCTTGAAGTTAGGTGTCGGCGATGTTAGGGAGGGCAGATTAGGGGTTAATACTATTTATTATAGGGTTATTGAGGCGGGAGTGAGGCGGATTAGGGGTTAATACATTTATTATAGTAGCGGTGCGGTTCGGTCGGCAGATTAGGGGTTAATTATTATAGGTAGGTGGAGGCGATGTTGTGGGGGGCAGATTAGGGGTTAATAAATATAATATAGGGGTCAGCGGTGTTAGGGGCAGCAGATTAGGGGTACATAGGTATAATGTAGGTAGCGGCGGTGTACGGAGCGGCAGATTAGGGGTTAAAAAAAATATGCAGGTGTCAGCGATAGCGGGATCGGCAGATTAGGGGTTAATAAGTGTAAGGTTAGGGGTGTTTAGACTCGGGGTACATGTTAGAGTGTTAGGTGCAGACTTAGGAAGTGTTTCCCCATAGAAAACAATGTAGCTGCGTTAGGAGCTGAACGCTGCTTTTTTGCAGGTGTTAGGTTTTTTTTCAGCTCAAACAGCCCCATTGTTTTCTATGGGGGAATCGTGCACGAGCACATTTTTGAAGCTGGCCGCGTCCGTAAGCACCGCTGGTATCGAGAGTTGAGGTGGCGTTAAATATGCTCTACACTCCCTTTTTTGGAGCCTAACGCAGCCATTCTGTGATCTCTAAATACCAGCGGTTTTTAAAAGGTGCGGGGGGAAAAAAGCACGAGTAGCTAACGCACCCCTTTGGCCGCAGAACTCTAAATCTAGCCGTTAGTTTCCGTTTGCTCAGCTCAAGTATTTTTCCATTCGTCAAATAGAATGTTTTAAATGATGTATAATGTACATTATAAACATTTGAGATTATGTCAATTTATTTATCCATGTATTTATCTAATCCCTTTAACTGGTTTGTCCAGTGATTCATTTACACTTTAATATACAGCACTTTTGAATTGTATAGGGCACTTTAAATTGTATGAGCAGGTATTGAAATTACCTATTGACACACCTTGTTGAATTTTTAATTAATTACATTTTAACCAATGAGATGTAACCTACTTCCTTAAATAGGTTGTCAGGTGTTTCCTTAAACAGCTATGATTACGACCTGAGGGTCGAAACATGTCAGCCGTTTTGCACAAGTGATTGTGTCTCACTCACTGTTCCCATGGATGTTGTGGACTTTTAAACTAATTTGTATTAAAGTTTGGATTTTTTACCTAATTTCGTCTGCTGCATTCTGCCTTTGTTACCTTATATATATATATATATATATATATATATACACACACACACACACACACACACACATATATATAAAATGATTAAACACAGGTATAGATACATGCATATATATATATATATATATATATATAGGAATATCTATTTAATAAAAACTTAGAACATATTCCTCTATGTGAAGAACATTGAAATATTAACAGTAAATACACAGTTAAACACTAGTGGTAAAGCCTGTGCATATGGGCTAATTTCTGTAGTGCAGCGGTCCCACCTGCCTGCGCTCCCACCCGGTCACTTCAACTCCCTCCAGCCACACCCCACCGGCCACGACACTGTCGCTGTGCACGCACGTCCACGTATGTGGGCGATTTTCTGTGGTGCAGAGGTCCCATGCCAAAAACTTAATAAAGGAATTATTTATTATGCGAAAAATTAGGCACAGTGCATTATTAATAAAAAGATGACAACAAATAGAATTATACACAAGCACACAATTTTTAAAATAAAAAGGAGAAATAACAGAATCCAATACTTTACTAGCTTTAGATATCTTGGCCAGAAAAGATGGTCACTCACACTGTAAAAGCCTTACATGTAGAATGAACCATTTGTATTGTTAGACACACAATGTTATACCTGTTTCTCTGATATTAAATTTCTTGACCTAACCTTCTTACAGAGGGGCCAGAAATATCCACTCCCCTCTTTTGCCAGAAATACACATTCCCCCCTTTTTACATCATGTCATAAAGTTCAGAGTCTTTGGCTGAAATTATAGAACACCTTATAACTTCTGTTATGAATATCTCACCCATACACACAGATATGAAATAGCTTTTTGATGCCATTAGAAGTATTTTAATACCAACTCCATCTATTTAGCATTATTTATGTTTCTGAGGCATTAAGACTTATACAATTATATTTATTTGCAAGATTGATTGTCCTGTCAATATCCAGGCTAGTTCCTGGATAGAGATACTGTGTTCCTGTCATGTAAGGTTTCTTAATTACCTGTGGATTCAGATACCTTTATAAGGAGGCAGGGGTTCCTTTCCAAATTGCTTGGAAATTTGTTTGCAACAGATCCTGGCCGTTATCTCTTGTTACCTGAAGCCATTTATATCTACCTATTAGATTGTTATTCCACTTCTGTAGCTCATTGTATTAACTTTTATTTTGTGGAAGTAGCCTACTTGCATTTGCAGCTACTATTCCTTCAACTGGATTTCTCTGACCGATGTTTAAGATTTCATCTGACTGAGGATTACTGGAGCTGACGTTACAGCCTCTTTCCTGAGCAGGAGCCGCTCTGTCTGAGAGCCATGCTGAGATGCAAACCTACCTTTGCTCCGTTTTCAGTTCCTTCAGATTCAGACCTCTCTGAACAAAACGGAATTCCTTCTAGCACAGATTTAAATCAAACCAAGTAAGCAATTACACTGTGTCACCTGTTACTTGTATCTTTGAAAAAATAACATATATCAAGTGGTAGATTGCATTAATTCCTGCTACTACAAATTATATAAACCAAAGTGATCAGTAGTAATGGAACTCTCCTGAATTAACTCTTTCTACCTAATCTTATCCTGATGTATAAGAGATTCCTTGCTCAGAATTTAACCAACTCCTGCTGAGTTATTTCTAGAATCCTGTTAACCAGTTTAGTTCTATGAACTTATGCTTATGTATACATATCAGTAGAAACATTAACCTAGGGAAATAAGAGACTCTTTAGGTTGGTTGACTGTATATAGATTTGCAACCTGTAGTAAGCAACAATTAAAGATATTAATCTGTTGCACTACAGATGCTACAGATTATCAGAAACATATTAATATTTGCTGCTAACCCTTCTACAAATAGATCCATACCGCAGTATCCTAACAGCTCCATCATTTCTTGTACTGAAAGGTTAGGGCAATAAACTGACCATTTAGAACAAAGTTCTCTCTTGTGGATCTTACAAACTATTTACAAGGCTATGGCTTATCTAAGTGAAAACCCAGCAACAAATTTCTTCTGAAAAAAAAAAAGTGTTTTTAGCACAAAAGCTAAAGAAAATTAACCCATTAGCACCTAAATCATGAGGTATTCATGACAGGTAGCAAATCCAGATCTTTGTGTGTTGTACTTTAACACTAATATATCTGGTGCCAAACATAGCTATTATTTACTACCTGCAGCCATATTTGGCATTTTTTTAACAAATGAATATCCAAATAAGGAATTTTGCAAATACTTAAAATCTACATTACCACATGAGCAAGAAAGACAATGAGATGTAAAAGATTAGGCAGCCACAGTTTCTAGTGATTTAACTATTACCTGAAAAGTATACAAAAGATGATCAGAGACAGGTGACATTTTTCTTTGAGAAATATCCAGTTATAATAAACTGACCTTCCTGTAGGTTTAATTCAATATACAGAAACACACATGAGAAAAAACACCAATGCAGACAATATACAACAAAGGTCCAAAAAAACAGGCACTAAAGAACATATTTCAGCAAAATAATTAAGTGTAGGAAAATAAAACAATAACATGTATATAAAAATAAGGATATATTGGGGGCGGAGCCAGCCATCGCCCAATATGGCTGCAAAAAATTGAAGCTCTGTGTTAGCAGGCGCTTCCTAATTGTATTTAACCCATATAACAGGTGTTAGCTGAACACACTCAAAAGCCATCCACACCGGAGCTCACCCGGGTAACAAATATCCAACCCTGAATATGCTACAATCATGGAGAGCTTGGATATGCCGTGTGAAATACTAAGGCAGCTCGTTAACAAAGGCCCAGCTGTATGACACAGCTGATAAATCTGCATGTCTGCAGTGGAGAATAGAACAGTAGCTAGTGAGAAGGCGACAAACGACGATATAAAGGTACAAAATAATATGCCTTATACCGAACTCCATTACCGGAACACCATCTCCTAACGCCACTGCAATAATAGCACCATTGAAATAGCCATAACACCACAGTTAATAACGGCAACGTGACTCATGGGGAGAGACTCTAGATGCACTTAAATATGCAGCATGAACCCCATCAAGCTATCGAAATATAAATCTATAAAAATAATAGAGAACACTAACTTGGGAAAACCTTGAATGTTTACTAAAGCAATACTTATCTGGGAGGCATTGCACGCTGTGTTTCTTAAAGCAACAGATCAGAGGAGTAATTATAGCACGGATGCAGACCTGAACTAAAACTATACAGGGTTACCATCAAAACACTGTTAAGCTACTAAAACCTACACTAATCATCTCATCTGGAAAGTAGACCACCTATATATAAAATACAGTATAATGGCGTCAAAAAGACTATCCAAACAAGACAAGCCAGTTAAAAACCAGGCAGCTGCAGCTACAAATCTTAATAACTTTTTTAAAGTGCTGGAAGTCCCAGATCCAGAGACCCCTATGTCACAAGATTCAGATGACATGCCGACAGACTCTAGACCCACTACTCAAGGCACAGTATCAGGAGAGCCCCTTACAAGGGCGGATATCGAGAACATCCCTACAAAAGCAGATTTTGCTTCTCTTATCTCACAAGTAGGGAAAATTATAAAAGATGGACTCAGAGAGGTTAAAAAAGATCTATCAGAATTAGGAGAAAGAGTGGTCCACATCGAAGAAGATATTGACCAAATGCATAATGACACTGATGTGCAAAACAGATCACTTGAAGCCCATGACTCTCTAATTCAACAAATGCAATTGCAACTGGAAGATTTAGATAACAGAGGACGCCGCAGTAATCTCTGGGTTAGAAGAGTAACTGAGAAAATCGCCACGTCTCAAATTCCACAATATCTGTAGGGCCTCTTTCAGTTCCTACTAAAAGATTCAGAATTGCCTGTTATGCCCATAGAAAGAGCCCACAGAGCACTGAGGCCGAAACCACAGTAATGTAAACCTCCCAGAGATATTGTTTTGAAAATGCAAATATTTGCGGATAAGGAAAAAATCATGGAAGCCTCTAGGAAAATGCTCCAAAACTCATTTGAAGGGGACAACATCCAAATTTATGCAGAATTGAGCAATATCACCTTAAAGGGACAGTCTATACCAGAATTTTTATTGTTTTAAAAGATAGATAATCCCTTTATTACCCATTTCCCAGTTTTGCATAACCAACACAGTTATAATAATATACTTTTAACCTCTGTGATTATCTTGTATCTAAGCCTCTGCAAACTGCCCCTTTTTTTCAGTTCTTTTGGCAGACTTGCAGTCTAGCCAATCAGTGCCTGCTCCCAGATAACTTCTCGTGCACGAGCACAGTGTTATCTATATGAAATACATGAACTAACACCCTCTAGTGGTGAAAAACTGTTAAAATGCAATCTGAAAAGAGGTGGGCTTCAAGGTCTAAGAAATTAACATATGAACCTCCTAGGTTAAGCTTTCAACTAAGAATACCAAAAGAACAAAGCAAAATTGGTGATAAAAGTAAATTGGAAAATTGTTTAAAATTACATGCTCTATCTGAATCATGAAAGTTTATTTTGGCCTAGACTGTCCCTTTAAATAGAAGGCAAGAAGCTAGATATTTACCCCTCTGCACAGGCCTAGACCCAGACACAGATTGCTTGCGGGTATAATAAAAGAGTGAGTATATTTACTTTTAAGGCTACATGGAATTAAAATGTAGCCTAAGTTTGTTTGAATAAGTAAAATACACCTTATTAATCCAACCAAATAGGAAGTAGTCTATACTCTCATGTTCATAAACCATTATGGACGGGGTAGTATCCCCTTGGACATTTGGTATTGTATATGTTTATATTCAATTGTTATGTTTAGGTTTAATGTTTTAAAGTTATTTAATGTTTGTTATACTAAAACTTTAAATTTAGTCATGGTAAAGGTAAAGCCTATGTTTGCTTGGCAGGTGGTCTATGATGATAAACAGAGTGTATTATGTACGATACAGGACATGATTTAATATAAAAAGCAGTGTAGTCGACAACCAACACTTCAACACATATTTAGATGAGTACACCACAATTTATAATATTGACACAGAATGTCAAGGGGTTGAACTCCCCAACAAAAAGGTCGCTAGCTCTTAACTGGTTTTCGAAAACCAAAAATGAGATTGTCTTTATTCAGGAAACCCACTTTAGACACAAAGAAGAACCCAAGTTCTCCTCTAAAAATTATCCAACAAGCCAATTTTGCTCACATGTGCAGAAAAAGAAAAATGGAGTGGGAATCTTACTCCACAAATCCATCCAAATATGCAATATCACCACACACACTGACCCAGAGGGTAGATATTTAATACTAGTAGGGGATCTTTTTAACAGGCCTATCACATTAGCGAATGTGTATGCACCCAACACAGGCCAAGCGAAAAAAATTTAAAAAGTCACAGGGAAATTGTTAGAGATATCAAAAGGGACTACAATCATGGCAGGCGATTTCAATATCACGCTTAACCCCAGATTAGACTGCTCGACTGCTAAAAGCTTGCAGACCCTAAGCACTATTAAAACAATTACACAATGCCTGAGGTCACTATCTCTACTAGATGTTTGGAGAATACACCACCCAATGCAGAAAACCTACTCATTCTTCTCAAACCCCCAAAAATCATATTCCAGATTAGATTTCATCTGTATAGACCATTTGGGATTGTCTCTGACTAAAGACTCAGATATTACACCAACCCCATGGTCTGACCACTCGTCAGTATCATTGACTCTAGATTGGCCCGACAAACCCACTCCGGATTTCTGCTGGAGGCCTGTATGACACAATATTACTACAGCTCCAAATTTCAGAGAAAATAGATAAAACACTAACCGAATACTTCCATTTTAACAAGTCCCCCCAAACCTCCCCGATAATAGTCTGGAAGGCACATAAAGTGGTGGTTAGAGGAGAATTTATTAAGCAAAAAGCCAATCTTGTCAAAAAATAGAACTCGGAATATAACCAATTACTAGATCAACTCAAAGATGCGGAACTCAAACACATGCTAAACCCTGACTCAACAAACACCCTTAACACTCTCACTAAAATTAGATATAACCTGAATAATCTACTTACAACCGAAGTTCACAGAAAAGCTTATTACCTAAAGAAACTTTACTTCATTAAAGGCAATAAAGCAGGACCTATGTTAGCCAAAGCACTGAAACGGAAAACATACGCCAACTATATAAATAAAATACTTGACACCACAAACAAAGAAATGTATGACTGTAAGGAAATTGCTAACACATTCAGTAAATATTATAGCCTTCTATATAACATCCCTCCCGATAACAGCATACAAAATAGTACACTCATAGATACGTATCTAGATTAGGCAAATCTACCTACTCTAGCAGACCCTTTAAGAGAAGCTTTAGATGAGCCCTGGACCAGATGGTCTAACAAATGCGTACTATAAACATTACCAACAAATATTAGTACCCCATTTAACAAACCTATTTAACTCTTTAGACGAGGGAAACCTCCTGTCCCCACAACTACTCGAGGCACATATCACTGTAATACACAAGGAGGGCAAACCAATAACAGAACCTAGTAGCTACCGCCCGATATCGTTACTAAATAGCGATATATAAAAATCTATGCAAAAATTTTAGCACAAAGAATCAACTCCACCTTTCCAGACTTGATACACCTGGATCAGGCAGGTTTTGTCCCGCTAAGGGAAACAAGAGACAACACTATAAGAACTACACATATATTAGACTATGCCAATATACACAAAATCCCCATGTTTGTAGTTGCCACAGACGTGGAAAAGGCCTTTGACAGGGTGGCCTGGCCTTTCCTTCGAAGCACATTATATAATTTTGGTTTTGGGACCAAAATGATAAATAGAATCTTCCAACTATACTCATCTCCCTCAGCAAATGTTAAAGTTAATGGGGTACTGTCTCAGCCCTTCAGAATTGCAAATGGAACAAGGCAGGGTTGCCGGCTCTCTCCAATCCTATTTGTACTTACCATGGAAGCTCTCGCAGCTCATATACGAGCTAACTCAAACATTAAAGGGGTAAATATTGGCTCTAATCAGTATAAGATTTCAATGTTTGCTGATGATGTTTTACTCACATTGACTTCCCCTGCTTGCTCCCTAGCAGCCCTTATGGAAGAATTTGATACCTTTGGTCAACTATCCAACTTCCTAATTAATAAGCAGAAATTGGAGATCCTAAACATTTCCCTGCCCCAGAGAGACATACAATTTATTAAGACCATTTGCCCCATAAAGTAAAAAACTCCCAATTAAAATACTTAGGAGTTCAGCTGACCCCAAAAATATCACAACTATATGAAGCTAATTACAAAGCCTTACTGTCCTCTATACAACATACCCTAAAAACTTGGAATGACAAACCCCTATGCTGGTGGGGGAGAATTCAGGCAATAAAAATGTCAATCCTCCCTAAAATCCTATATATATTTCAAACGGTACCCATAACACTCCCTAAACAATACATCCAGCAGCTCCAAAAAAGCATTAACTCGTTCATCTGGGAAAAAAAAACCACGTATAAAGGCAACCACAATATACAGATCACTCAGAGGAGGAGGGTTGGGGGTCCCGAAACTAGAAACATACTACCACTCAGTGACATTACAACACATTCTTGACTGGCACAGCAAAAGTAAGGCTAAGGTATGGGTATCCTTGGATTCCCAGATATTGAAAGCATCTAAACCCGGTTTAGTGTGTTGGATCACTAAAACTTTACGACCCCCAGTATGCCAGACTTCTCCAATTTTTAGACACATTTTCGTAATGTGGGATCATCTTGTACGTAAATATCAAAAACTATCCTCACAACAATCCCCCCTGACCCCAATATCCTCGAATATGGAGCTTATAGGTGGTTGCGAACCCCTCAAAAAAACTAAAGTCACCTGGGAACTACCAGACTCAGTCCCTATCATCACACTTTTAGACAAGCGCTCACTTAAACCTAGACAAAACTTGACAGATATATTGAATGGAAGTCCAGAAAGTATGGCAGCAATAAGTAGTTTATAAATGGTCTTTATTGGAGCACAACAAACAAGATAGCAACGTTTCGGGAGCTTCCTCCCTTTGTCAAGCATAAAAATCTGTGGTAACAAACTTCTTAATATACCCACACCCACAAGGGGGCTGCAGAGAGCAATTTCCTCCTGTACAAGGTATAATTTAACCCATTCACTTCTTAAGGATATTACAAGAGTTTTTACAATAATTATTTTCTTTTTGAGGATGATTATTATTTACAGATTCAGGGGACAGCCATGGGTTCCAGCGTCGCCCCCAATTATGCTAATTTGCTGATGGATGCTTTTGAAGAAAGATTTGTATATTCCAATAAGGACTTCATTCGGTATGGCGCCTGTTGGTGGCGCTATATCGATGATGTCTTTGGAATTTGGTTGGGCGACGCTGGAACCCTTAAGGCTTTTGTTAATGATTTGAACAGTTCAACGGTACATTTGAAATTTAAGTTATCTTTTAGTGAAGAGGAAATTGTATTTTTGGACAACAGGATTATTAATACAGGAGGTTCATTGACAATTGATCTATTTCGAAAACCCACTGACCGTAACAGTATTTTGCACTTTGATAGTGCTCATCCTTTATCTTTATTAAAGGCTCTACCTAGGAGCCAATTATTAAGGGTTTGCAGAATTGTCACTGACCAACAATTATTTGATTTGAGGCTAGGGGAAATGACAAATCGCTTTTTAGAGCGTGGCTACCCCAAAACAATCTTGGAGAAAGAGGCACAATCAATCTCTCTTATCCCTAGGGCTACACTGTTGTCTACTGAACCAAAAAACCACCACCCCCTCAAAAAAAAAAGTAAGGAGGGGAAAGGGGTGAGTCTAAGAGAATGGTTTTTGTGTCAGAATACAATTGTGAGAGCTATAGGATTAATAACATTATTAGGAAGCATTGGCCCTTGTTGTCCAAATGCTATCCTAATATTTCTGAGTTTGTTGAGAATACAATGCCAGCCTTTAAAAGGGGCTATAATTTGCAACAAAAACTGATTAGGGCTGATATTGGTAGTTCTAAGATTAGGGATGGCCAAAGATATTTGACTGACAGGAATAAGGGTTGCTTTCCATGTCTGGGATGTTCATGTTGTGGTAACATGATTAAAGGATCTGTTTTTTACCATCCCAGCTCAGGCAAAAAATACCAGATTAAGAACTTCTATACTTGTCACTCAAAAATTTGTAATTTATCTAATAAGTGTCCTTGTGGGCGGAGCTATGTGGGTGAGACCACTAGGTCCATTAGGGATAGAATAGTTGAACATAAGAGTGTCCTTGTGGGCGGAGCTATGTGGGTGAGACCACTAGGTCCATTAGGGATAGAATAGTTGAACATAAGAGCTCTATTAGAACAAAGAATGAAAAGTCCCCCATTGCCTGCCATTTTAATTCAGTAGGACATGCCATCAATCAACTCCGCTTTCAAGTAATTGATTTTGTTCCCATTAATAGGAGAGGAGGTAATAGGGAGCTAATGCTTCATCAAAGGGAGAGATTCTGGATATTTGAATTGAATACCCTCCAACCTGTGGGTCTCAAAGATTGGGACTTGTCAGTGTTCCTATAGAATACAATTGGGTTGAAATTTTCTGTGCTGATGTTCTTTCCTTATGAATCAATGTCTCCATCTCCAATAATGATTAGTTTTGGTTCCTATAAGAATTGATTCTTGCTGTGTATATATAGTTGAATATTGTATCAATTTTGATTGCATATATTGAATGTATATAGAAACAATTTAATATATTTTTAATTTGTATCTTTGTAGTATATTTAAGTGGTAAAAACTCTTGTAATATCCTTAAGACGTGAATGGGTTAAATTATACCTTGTACAGGAGGAAATTGCTCTCTGCTGCCCCCTGGTGGGTGTGGGTATATTAAGAAGTTTGTTACCACAGATTTTTATGCTTGACAAAGGGAGGAAGCTCCCGAAACGTCGCTATCTTGTTTTACTGTGCTCCAATAAAGACCATTTATAAACTACTTATTGCTGCCATACTTTCTGGACTTTCACTACATTTGGTACGGTTTGGTGGTACCCCTATGTGGCGTGCAAGTAGTTCAGGTGCTGACTGATACCTTTTGGGATTCCATAGATATATTGAATGGCACATTTTCTTTGTGGCTAAAATATTCCCAACTTAATAACTTTTTACATAAAAATCAATTTAGGGAGAACTTGATAAGGCCACCTACTCCCTTCGAGCAATTCTGCTTGTCAGCAATTCCCTCCAGGGGCACTCTTTCCTTAGCTAAAAAAATATTAGATAGTGTAGAACATACCTCCCTCCCATTATACACAACACAATGGCAACGTGACCTAGGAGCTCAATTAGAAGAGAAGGAATAGAGGAAAATGTTCAACAATACCCGTAAATCGTCAACCTCCACCAGATTTATGGAACTGAACTTCAGGATCCTCATGCGTTGGTACTTGACACCACACAGATTGCATAGGATTTATCCCTCCTCTACAGCATTGTGCTGGAGAGGATGCGGCGAACTTGGCACAATGGCACATATCTGGTGGCAATGTGACAGGATTACACCTTTCTGGAGATCGGTAGAAACTCCTGCTAAAAAAACTTTATGGGTAACGATTTTATATTGTCCTCCACATTAGCATTATTAAACCAAAGCCCTGAGAACCAATGCAAAATATGAACTACACTGTTGAAAATCTGCCTAAATAGTGCAAAAGCTTTAATTGCACAGAACTGGAAGTCCCCAACAGTTCCATCATGCCACCAATGGCTGTCAAAAGTTACAAAAACCATACCTCTAGAACAGTATGGATACTACAGACACAACCAACTAAAGTTATTTTTAGATGTTAAATTTTACTGGGAGTCACTCCTTACAACACAATAGCGCCCTATATATTGTTCAGATCTGGGAGACAACCGGGTTAAGCACAGGTCCTGACTCTAACATAAGATAGACTTGTTGATCAACCCCAAGTGAACAGCTAAATCCTCATGACACAATGTAAGCAAATGGCTTATTTACCTCATAGAAAAAAGCGTTTTAAATTCCAGTGTTACCATTATTGTTGTGTTATTGTTTGACAAGTTATTTTTCCTTTTTTATATTACAACCCACAACTGTTAGGTTTCCCCCCAAACATCCTCCTTTTTTCCACGCAAGAACTCTTTGTTTACTAAGTTGCATAACAAGAAGGTAATGGACACTAAAACCGGACTGAGAAATATAGCCTTACGCCATACATATTTAAATGCACTGTATGATTCGCAATGTGGAAATACTGTGTTTTACTGTTTCTATTATTGTTGCCACGGTTTGGAAAACCAATAAAAAGAATTGATTTTAAAAAAAAAATAAGGATATATTATGGTTATGGATCTTGCTGACTACCATTGCCCCCAGAATGTTCAGAAGTACGAAGTGTATGAGTAGTAGTTTGCAAACCACCGTGCCTACAGTTTCATGCCCTGGCAGGATATTCTCTGATCTGGGTACTGAGCTTGGTTAAAATCCTGTGTCAGTGGCTTAATAGTAAATTTATTTTTTTATTGTTTTCATTTAAGTGTATATGTTACTGTTATAAATATATTCTTTATAATCTCACCACAGTTGATCTACATTGGATGAAGGGGAGGTACTATATGAGCTTTTAATCGAATGGCTGATTAGTGCTATACAATATTCAATGGTAACAATTATTGCACCTGTTAACCCCTATATTATCTGGAACATATTGCTCTATTAAGTCTCTGTTGACATTCTGCCCCATATAGAAAAAGTCATAATTACCCTGACCTAAGGAGATAGATTCAAAAAGGATCATATTTGTTTTGATTTTTCTCAAGGTACTGTGAAATTTCCCTCTCTTTATTCAAGTTTGGAACAGGAAATTTTCAAAAACTAAAAACTGCCCCTTATAGATAAAACAAAGAAATAAATGGACTATAATGTCAATTTAAAAAATATAAAATAATACTTGTTTTAAAAACTGTTTTATTATTCTGATTCATATACTGTTTGAACCACATATTTTATATGTCATTTTCAGTTTTTGTGTTTGTCCTTTATTTTCTATGACTGACCCTGCCACCTATAAATCCTTTTTAATAGTAGATTGCCATAGCCTGCCGAAATAATGTATCTGTGAACTGCTGTTGAAGATGTTTTCAATCAGAAGCAATTGCAATTAACAAAACATTTGAACAAAGGTCACCAGGATACATTTCATAGATTTAATAGTAAGTACTATAAACAGTGAAGCCATGAATGAGTGGCAGAGAGGGCAATTTATTTCCATGCTTTTACAAAAGGGATTCATTGGCAATAATGAATTGCATAATTAGAAATCTATGATTAACGATAATGATTTGAGTTGCAAAAGAATAAAAGCTTTAGTCGTTAATAAAATATTACAAGGAAATAAAAGGTTTATTCTGTACTATTGTGACAGCCTGACAGGATGTATATATACCAATTGAGCCAATTATTATATTACTACTGTATTTTTCTAATTTTTGGTAGGACTTTGGAATAAAACATTTTATATGTCTCACAATTAAATTTGACGAGCATATTTTTTTAATTTATTTGATTTTACTCATTTGTAAACGTTAAAACACAAAAAACTGAACATACAATGGTTTATTCTTATCTTTTTAGACAAGCTCAGACAATTTAAAAAAAAAAAAATCTATTTTATTCCATAAGAAAACTCAAAATTTTGCATGTTTTTACTAATGACCTGATAGATAAATCAGGTACTTTTCACCAGCTTTATTGCAAGCCATCAGTAAACACATTTTACACCATCATTTACAAGATTTTTTCAATGATCTATTTTAACAACCTTATGCTCTTGAAACCCTTTTGGCATGTTTCACACAGCATATGTTGACTTTTCTCTATCAAATTTGCACATTCTGAGGGCACATTTTAACAAACAAATTGCTTCCAAGGTTCTTAGTTTTTACAAAACTGTTAAAATTGTGATTTATATAACACTTTTTAAAATATTAAACCTATTAAGCGACAAATAATGATAATCAAAATAATGTTTCTTCATGTCTGTAAAAAAATAGCTTGAACTAAAAAAAAAATGTTAATTAAAAATAACACAAAATATTAAGAAAGTCCTAAGTGCACACATGTCATGAATTGAGCTTGTTTGAAATATCAAAGAAAGTGTAATCAACACCATGAGGCAACAATAATGTGTCCAAATTACATTCTCGTATCCAATTGGTGGTTTATTTTTTTTGGTTCTGTGATGGTCTAAAAAAAATCCTATGTCAATTCTTGTGGATTTTACATATTTATCCAATCTAAATGAAGAAAATACAGATATGTGGGCTTATTGCATACATAATTAAAACTTATTTCTCCTGCGTTATAATGAAAGCTAAAAAAAAGCCATGTTGAGATTAATGTTTTCAATATTATCTGTAAAACTGAAATGGGCATACAGTTATTAGTTTACCACTTTATCCAAATGTCATAAAAAATATTCACACATTCACAAAATAATTTAAAGTTTATATTTAATTGATACATACTTAATATTTGTAAATTACAGGTTACAATTACATTCTCTGCGGAATGATCAAGCTAACAGGCCAGTATTTCAAGATATCCGTATTAGAGCTGATTTGCACAAGAAAGGTTCCCCCTATTGCCAATCAATTTATGCTAATTCCCCAAATAGTAAAAGAAATCCAGAGATGAATGCTTATTAGGATGACGCTTTCAAGCTAGGTATGAACACTTCAAGCTCTCTAAAATTTTACCATATACTATCAATCACAAACAAAATTATATTAAAAAAAATATTTATTACTTAAACATATACAAAACCAATTAGGACTTCTCCTATACTACTGGCTTCAGATTTTAAAACAAATTAGAAATATTAAAAAGACAGTATGAAATACCATAAATCACAAACAATTAAAATTAAATTAAAAAATATTACTTAAACATATACAAAACCAATTGGGACATCTCCCATATTACTGGCTGCCAATTTTAGAACAATTGATAAATGTTAAATAGACAGTTTAAAAGTACATATGTAAAATTCATATAATAATCATAAAAAAATTATTTAAAAATTATAAACCACCTCTTTTTTGTGGTCCTTATAATATATGAATACATAAATGAAGTCAGTTAAACTTAGTTCTTTGTTGAAAAGCCTGTGTTTGATACGTGTATAGCAAGCGTGCCAACACAAAGTTCATCAACTTTGTAGATCTGGCCATTCCCAAAACCTGACACTCACCACTGACAGTAACTTTTTCACTTTCTGTATCCGGTCATGTGACCTTTTAAGGCAACACTGATTGGCTCCTGGTGCGACTGAAGTCTGTCATACACGGAATACAATGCCAGCTTTAAAATTTGAACAGCGCTGCTATCAAGCTCACTCCTACACTTTAAAAAACCACTGGTTCATCTATGGATTTTGTCCTTTACACATGGGCTTTAACAAGATGGCTCAACATGGTGTTGTGTTCCATTATATAGTATATATATTATTCTAATTGGCTGAGTGTATACACTCCCCATATGTTTCCTTAAGGTGGTAATTCATACTTTCTTTTAAAACCTTAGTTACAATTACAGGATTCTCTCATTCCATAAAGCAGTCTTATTACTTTTAAGGTGGTCATTAAAAATTTCACATTGTGAGATAATTACAATTAGTCACACTTTCTAATATCTTCATTCCTACCTCTCCGCTCACTTTGAGGTGGTTTATATGACTTAGATTATTTTGCTTACCTTTAACAATTTAATATTTTAAAATTAATTTCTTTACAAATCTATATCCTTTCTACAGTTCAAACATATACATCCCAAATTACATAACAGATATGTACAGGCAGTCTATTTAATCTTAAGGAATATCCTAGGATGACATAGCATGAGTATAAAAAATGGTAATACAACTAAAATTATCTCATATTTGTATAATCTATGATTGAATTATTGAAAATACATTTTTATAATAAAAAAGTATTGACAAGAGAGATTCAATCTTAAAATTCCAATGGAGAAATGCAATCTTTAAAAAATTAAAAAAAAATAATAGGAAACTCCACAGTAAAAGATATAAGAACAATAATCAAAATGATTTCAACTTAAGTTGAAAGATTATTTTTGGACTAAAATCCATGTCTCAAAAAAACTAATTTAGAAAGCCAGATCCTTTGACCATCCAACACACATATTCAATTAAGATGTTTCACAGAATGTTTCTAAATGATGGGGTACAACAAACTCAATTTGGCCATTTAAGCATTTAAGCAATCTGACCACACAAGAGAGGCTGGCATTGGAATATTTGGCAAATGATAAGGATATTATCATTAGGTCTGACAATAAGAGCAGAGCCAATGTGAAGTACTCTGACAATTAAATGATTCTACTACATATGTAAAAGTTAATGATAATCCCACGTCTTTGTTTAAAAAACAAATAGATGAAATACTAAGAATTGCTTTTTTCTGCAGGGGTTATAGATGATGTATTTAATTTGGGTTTAAAATCCCTTTAAGGATTCATCAGAATTAATAACTTTGCTGAAAGGATTTAAGATATGCCTCACAGACATATTGGTCACTATGGACGTAGCAAATTTATATACGGTCACCCCACACAAACATGGGATTGAAATAGCAGAGTTATACCCAGGGATGAAGTTCTACAAAAAAAGTGTGGGAACTAACCAATACTTAAACTGACCCTCACAAATAATATTATTTTATATATATATATATATATATATATATATATATATATATATATATATATATATATATATATATACATATACATACACACACACACACTATATTTATATGTATGTAATACATGCAATTTGGTTAATAGAAGCAAATTAAATCCAATGAAGGGTTGAATGGTTGCCTGAGAATCCTGCTCCATAGTTATATTTATTCACTACAGAAGAGCAAATTAGCCAGCAGGGAACAGGATTCAAAAAATGATCCTGTAACAGGTTCTGACTACAGCACTTTTTTTTACTAATGGTTATCTTAGTATTCCTCTAGGAATTGGAGGAAAGTCTTTTGATGTTTTTGAACTTTTAATCTTTGTACACATATGTATTAATATCCGACTGTAATATTAAAAACCCTGGTTTTAAACATATACAATCTGTGTTAGTACATTCCTTATCACTGCAGCAACAGCTGAAATTATGGTTACATTAGCAGTGGAATCCTTTAACCCCTTATTACTGGTGGCAAGTTCGATAGTTCTGATGGGATATCATCTCTAAAGGATATTGAAACAACTGGGAGTTTTAAAAGATACTAGAGGACTTCAGACCAAGGAGTCAACAAGGAGTTAACATCTACTAACACAGTGCTGATTAAATACCTCATATTGGATGAGGTAAAACCAAATGAGTGTGGACATCTCTTCTCTTTTTTCATGTGTACACATATATAAAACCTATTACACTAGGAGTGCCTCTGTGCGCTTGTCTATCTATATACCTTTATATATATATATATATATATATATATATATACAGGGAGTGCAGAATTATTAGGCAAGTTGTATTTTTGAGGATTAATTTTATTATTGAATAACAACCATGTTCTCAATGAACCCAAAAACTCATAATATCAAAGCTGAATATTTTTGGAAGTAGTTTTTAGTTTGTTTAGTTTTAGCTATTTTAGGAGGATTTTGTGTGTGCAGGGGTGACTATTACTGTGCATAATTATTAGGCAACTTAACAAAAACAAATATATACCCATTTCAATTATTTATTTTTACCAGTGAAACCAATATAACATTCAACATTCACAAATATACATTTCTGACATTCAAAAACAAAACAAAACCAATCAGTGACCAATATAGCCACCTTTCTTTGCAAAGGACACTCAAAAGCCTGCCCATCCATGGATTCTGTCAGTGTTTTGATCTGTTCACCATCAACATTGTGTGCAGCAGCAACCACAGCCTCCCAGACACTGTTCAGAGAGGTGTACTGTTTTCCCTCCTTGTAAATCTCACATTTGATGATGGACCACAGGTTCTCAATGGGGTTCAGATCAGGTGAACAAGGAGGCCCATGTCATTAGATTTTCTTCTTTTATACCCTTTCTTGCCAGCCACGCTGTGGAGTACTTGGACGCGTGTGATGGAGCATTGTCCTGCATGAAAATCATGTTTTTCTTGAAGGATGCAGACTTCTTCCTGTTCCACTGCTTGAAGAAGGTGTCTTCCAGAAACTGGCAGTAGGACTGGGAGTTGAGCTTGACTCCATCTCAACCCGAAAAGGCCCCACAAGCTCATCTTTGATGATACCAGCCCAAACAGTACTCCACCTCCACCTTGCTGGCGTCTGAGTCGGAATGGAGCTCTCTGCCCTTTACCAATCCAGCCACGGGCCCATCCATCTGGCCATCAAGACTCACTTCATTTCATCAGTCCATAAAACCTTAGAAAAATCAGTCTTGAGATATTTCTTGGCCCCAGTCTTGACGTTTCAGCTTGTGTGTCTTGTTCAGTGGTGGTCGTCTTTCAGCCTTTCTTACTTTGGCCATGTCTCTGAGTATTGCACACCTTGTGCTTTTGGGCACTCCAGTGATGTTGCAGCTCTGAAATATGGCCAAACTGGTGGCAAGTGGCATCTTGGCAGCTGCACGCTTGACTTTTCTCAGTTCTGGGCAGTTATTTTGCGCCTTGGTTTTTCCACACGTTCTTGCGACCCTGGTTGACTATTTTGAATGAAACGCTTGATTGTTCGATGATCACGCTTCAGAAGCTTTGCAATTTTAAGAGTGCTGCATCCCTCTGCAAGATATCTCACTATTTTTGACTTTTCTGAGGCCTGTCACAGTCCTTCTTTTGACCCATTGTGCCAAAGGAAAGGAAGTGGCCTAATAATTATGCACACCTGATATAGGGTGTTGATGTCATTAGACCACACCCCTTCTCATTACAGAGATGCACATCACCTAATATGCTTAATTGGTAGTAGGCTTTCGAGCCTATACAGCTTGGAGTAAGACAAACATGCATAAAGAGGATGATTGTGGTCAAAATACTCATTTGCCTAATAATCTGCCACTCCCTGTATATATATATATACATACACACACACACTGTATTTATATGTATATAATCTATGCAATTTGGTTAATGGAAGCAAATTAAATCCAATGAAGGGTTGAATGGTTGCCTGAGAATCCTACTCTGTTACAAAGTCTCACCCACTTAAGGTGCAATAGTCCTATTTCTGCTGATGGGAGCTAAATAACCCCAGAGCAAGCCACACAAAAATGTAAGCACCATGTGTTAAACACATTGCGGGGTGATCACACAGCAGGACCGCTGACAGGCTTGCATTTAGTGTAATTGTAGGAAGTGTTACTACCCATTACTAGAGGATCTCACTATCCCTCTAACCAGACTGTGCTCTAGCACCTTCCACCAGCAGCAGCAGTGTTTACTGAAGCATTTCTGTCTCTGTCCTTAGTTCCTCCTGCATAAAATAGTGCAGGAACTCCTTTCCCCACCCCGACTTGACCCCTGGTTGTACCTGGAGACAATTTTCTTTTCAGATTTGAGAACACATATTTTCGGCAAATTTTGGGGACAGTGATGGCCCCATCATATGCAAATAATATATATATCTCCGGATAGAAAAGTGCCCTCCACAGGTCTTGTATAAGATAAATGGTCACTTTATTGTACAAGACCTGTGGAGTGTGCTGTCTATCCAGAGATATCTTACCCTTTTGCTGCACCCTAGGCTGTTGTTACTATTTTTTCAGGATTGCACACTGTCTGGAAGTATATATATATATATATATATATATATATATATATATCTGAACACATTTTGTTCAATATATTGTGTTATTAAGTTTTCAAAGTGGGAGAAGAAACAAACCAAGGCAATGCTTTATGCATTGTGAGGATACACCATTATTTGGATACATCATCCTAAAAAAGTTAAATAAAAAAAGAGTCATTATATCAGTCATTATATCATGCTGGTGAACGACTGAAGTTCCAGCAATGTCTATTTATAATTGTATGAATAATAAAGATAGTAAAGACAGTGATAAAATTAAAAGAGAACAAACAAAAATAAAACATGTTGAACAAATTTAACTGGAATTGCCAATCATTTTAGCTAAGTTAGAATACAATAGTTATGATACATCAATATATTATATTTCTTCACACTGTTAAAGTTACACTGAACCCAAATTTTTTTTGTTTCACGATTCAGATAGAGCATGACATTTTAAGCAACTTTCTAATTTACTCCTATTATCAAATGTTCTTCATTCTCTTGGTATCTTTATTTGAAATGCAAGAATGTAAGTTTAGATGCTGGCCCATTTTTGGTGAACAACCTGGGTTGTTCTTGCTGATTGGTGGATATTTTCATCCATCAATAAAAAAGTGCTGTCCAGAGTACTGAACCAAAAAACCATAAGCTTAGATGCATTCTTTTTCAAATAAAGATAGCAAGAGAATGAAGAAAAATTGATAATAGGAGTAAATTAGAAAGTTGCTTACAAATTGCATGCTCTATCTGAAACACGAAAGAAAAAATGTGGGTTCAGTGTCCCTTTTATCTTATTTAGGAAATAGCTGATAGTGACATCATATTATTACTGCAGTTTAAAACCTGGTAGGGGTGCAATTGTAAGCAGAGTAGGAGGACAAAGAATAAAGAAAGATACACTTCCTTTGTAGAAGAAGGAGAGAAGTGAGAGAAAGAAGGAAAGGGAAGGGAGGGTGAAGGCAAGGGGTAAAAGAAAGAGGGTAGTAGAAGGTAAAAAGCAGAGGGAAGGGAGAGGGTGGGATTGAAACAATACCTCAATTCTTCTATAGTGGAGGCTGATATAGGCAGTCAGATATTGCCCTTCAGTTAATCCCTCTGTCCTATCCCATTAGCCACGGGAGTATGTGTTGTCTAATAAGGGGAATTGCAGTCAATGGTCAGATGCTAAGGTCATCTGGAAGGTTTGACTACTGGATTCCCAATTGTATCCACATGGTAATTATTGGGATTGTTTGCGTTTTCCATAATTAAGCGATGAGACCTTGCTGAATTTAACCTAAATTAGATACATCTTGTATGGAACTTACATAATTGTTTAGGCAAGAGGTTAAGGGGGGGCTAAACACATTTTTGATGCACAATCTTAACACATCAAATTATACCATAGGTACACTGATGATGCGTTTTGGGTATGGGGGGTACTGTTCAAATTAGTTCACTGTTCTTAATGACCTACAATCCACAATACAATTTAAAATGGATTTTGATATGCAGCAGATCCACTTTTTTATTTTAACATTTACAAAGGAGAGGGTGACACAACCCTACATACTACACTATTCAGTAAATCAACCAACAACTCACTATTACATTACTCCAGTTTTAACCTCTATTCCAAAAGAACAGTATAAGTATCTCCAAGTTCCGGTGAGTTGCCTGCAATAATAGTGAATGGATACATGAGGAAACCCAGCTTAAGATAATGCAACAGAGACTTGTTCAAAGAGGATACCCTAAGGGGACTTTAGAAGAACAACAATGATGTGGACAAGAACTCACTGAAGACCAATTACTGGAATGTAGGGTCAAACAGGTGATTCCAATGATGATTTTTATCACCACATATACTCCAGCTTCACCATCGGCTTAGAGGGTGACCACAAATAATTGGCACATATTGGCCTCAGACAGCACTTTACACTTTCAGGAAGATCTGCCCCCCAGGGTGCCTTGATGTATTGGTTTGTGAAAACTGATCCGCTACTTTGTTACCAGCCACGAACGTGGATACCAGCACCCAAACCTGGATGCTACTGTTGTGGTAGCTGTGTTACCTGTAAACAGCTTGATTGTGGGAAGGAAGTTCTATCATCCATACACGAACAAGCTGTACACAATAATACACAGATGTATCTCCACTTAGTAATATGTGATCTACATTATTATCTGTCAATGTTCCATGTAGCATGTTGGCATAATAATTACCAACTTTAGGGAGCCTCTAGCCCATCACAAGTCTGCAATAAGACTAGCGTATAAGAAAGTTGGTTCTGATTAGCCTGTAACCAGATATTTTCTGCTCCATGGACATCAGATATCTACTATGTGTACTATGCTAATTGATCACGTTTCAGCAACCATACATGGTAGGGACCATGCAAAAACACTGTTATGATAGGAATTTAAGTGGATCTATTACCTGGACACTGTCTTTCCAAAGGGTTTGAACACAATGATTGACTGGGGTTGCTTCTTTTGAAATATCATTTCTATACCTCTGTGTATGAGATTATATCATGCTCTGATTGGCATGAAGATATGAATGTCTAATGTTGAAATTAGGGAAATGACATGTGAGAGTATCTTACTAAGACCTATGGATTTGATTGGATCAAACAGCAGCGTACACACAATTGTTTTTTTGTGTGTTATGTAATACTAATTATTTTTATGCTGCTGTAAACTATTTATTCACTATTTGCATTTAAATGTTTTTAATGTGCACATGTTTTGTGCTGTGAGCATTGCTCGCTTGATCATGGTAATCTGTGTAAACCAGTTATTTTGTTATTGTTTACCGGTTGCTATAGCAACGGTCATGTTTTGATGACATCCGTCTGATGTGGTGATCATGTGACCAGGCATATGTGCAACAGTCTCTCAGCTGAATTAAGTTAAGTCATATGGGTATATTTATTATATGCCGGGCAGACATGATTCCCTGTAGCGAATCATTTCCGCTCAACATCGATAAATGTTGACAGCATACGCTGTCTGTATTTAATTGTCAGGGTTTTTTCCCTGTTGTTTGCCATGTGCTGCTGGCAGCCATTTTACTCACCTCTCTTCCTGACTATGGTGCATTTTGGGGATGCTGCTCATTTCCTACACTTCCTTTTATGGCCAGACTGGTGTGCATCATCCATGTGAGACAGGATGCAGTCTCAGAATTGTAATGTCATCACTTATTATTTAAAGGGCCTCTGTTCAGTATGCTTTGCTTTTGCATTGTCTCAGACCTGTTTGTGAGAGTTCCTGTGTATTACCTGGCTGCCTGCCGTCCTTCCTGGTTCCTGATCCCTGGTTTGTTCCTGACTCTGCTGTTTTCCTTGTTCCTGATTCCAGCTCGTCTGACTATTCACTTTGGCTCCTGACTCGGCTCATCTACCAGCTCTGGCTTTGACTCCTGGCTTGTTATTTGACTTGTGGACTTTTTATAATTTTTTGCTATGAATAAAGGTGTGATTATTTTTGCACTTCTTGTCTCAGTCTGATTCCTGGCACCCTGACATTAATATTGCACAAGCATTTCTGTTAAAATGCTTGTGCAGTGCCAACCCCTGCACATTCATGGCTTATTGGCCACTAGCAGGGGGTGTCAATCATCCCGATCGTATCGGAGCAAGGAGATTGCAGTCCGCTACCTAAAAGGTGGCGGACAAGTTAAGGAGCAAACTTGTGAGGGTTGCTGCTTCTTAACATAAGTTTCCGTTGTGCCAGAAAACTGTAGGGCGGACACAGCAGCATCCACTGCATGTTAAATCTTGCCCCATAGTGTCGGTTTATAATGGTGAGGTTATTTGTTTGATTCCCATGCAATTTATATCTGATCCACATTTGACAAAGGTTCCAGTTGGGACTGAAATGTTATGGAACAACTTTGATATTATTAAAACTTGAAATTCCTATTCTGAGTGCCTGCTTTGGAGATTTCATTAATGAGGATGTGGCTGTCCCTCAGAGGTTCTGTATGTGGATTGTAATTGATATGGCATGAGCATCAAGAGTTGTGTTTTGAAAGAGTGCCATGTATATGATAAGTGTACATATAGATATACAGGTATATATATATATATATATATATATATATATAAAAGAAAATAACATGGTCTTATAACAATGCACAAATAGAAATTTTCCAACCACCTGAGATAAATCCCAAAGTTCTGTTTAGAAGTTTGGAGAAACTGAAAAGTTAGAAGTTAGCAACTGGTATGATATAATAGGATTAGAAAATTATCTAAAAGCCAATCTAATCCCAAAAGAACATAAAATAACAAAACACCAATCTTTAATGCAACAGACATAGAAGACAGAATGGGAAAATGCATTGGAAAATGCCCCAGAAAATTTATGAATATTCTCTTAAAAGGGACACTGAACCCAAATTTTTTCTTTCGTCATTCAGATAGAGCATTCAATTTTAAGCAACTTTCTAATTTACTCCTATTATCAATTATTCTTTGTTCTCTTGCTATCTTTATTTGAAAAAGAAGGCATCTAAGCTTTTTTTTTTTTTTTTTGGTTCAGTACTCTGGACAGCACGTTTATATTGGTGTATGAATTTATCCACCAATCAGCAAGGACAACCCAGTTTTTTTCACCAAAAATGGGCCAGCATCTAAACTTACATTCTTGCATTTCAAATAAAGATACCAAGAGAATAAAGAAAATTTGATAATAGGAGTAAATTAGAAAGTTGCTTAAAATGTCATGCTCTAATTGAATCATGAAAGCAAAAATTTGGGCTCAGTGTCCCTTTAAGTTTAGAGAACAGAAAATAGGCAAAACAATTTCAGAAATCAGACAAGAACTGGAATTATTCATTGAGGATGTATATTACCAACAATTGTATAAGTAAATAGAAAATAGGACCAACAAACTAAATGCAGGAACTATAAATAAAAAAACAAAAACTATTGAGAGACCAGCAGTGCAAAAAACAAACAATAGAAATAAATACTGAGAATGATTTCATAGACATGACAGCAACTCCATATTTAAAAGTAAATCCTTGCACAAGCCAACAAAAGTCTGAATAAAATTACCAAAAATACAGCATCTGAGGCCATATTTTAATCACATAGACCATATTAGAATAGTTTTGAGTATCAAGGAAAGAAAAATAATAGCGGCAAACAGAATAAATTACACCATACCAGCACACAAAATAGAAACTGTCCTTTTTTAGAGGCAAGAGAAAGAATTGTCTAAATTGTACTTTTTCTTATCTACCTTATAGAGTGCACTACATGTAATTTACAGTACGTGGGGCTCACAAATAGGGATGTCAATTCCCGTATTCAGGAACACTTGTCTACCATTTCCAGGGGAAAATCCTCTACCCCACTTGTGCAACATTTTGCTGTCAAACATAATAGCAGTATGCACTCTTTCAGGTGGCATGCAATTGAAAAAGTTACTGCACCTAAGAGGGGAGGTAACTTGGATCAAATCTTGGCCAAAAGGGAAATGTATTGGATCTTCAGGTTGGGCACTCGCATACTGAAAGGTCATAACTCCAAATATGACCTTATCAATTATTGGGAATGAGATGCAGTTCCCTCCCTGAGGATTCCCTACAGAGATATTTGTATCAATGTGGAGAGGTGTTATATGTTATTATGTGGCATATTCATTTCATATTAACATAACTTGTATAAGCCATACTGTTTTCAGGGGCAATCTAAGTGCTTCATTATATATATTTTCATATTAATTATTTAGCACTGAAGTGTTCTTGGAGTATTGATATATACCCATTAGACCTACGGTTTATTTAGATTCATGTTTATATGTTTTTTCATTCTTGAATGTATATACCAACATATCCTACGTTTATGTTAACATGATGTTACATCTTCTCTATTTTTTCTTTTATGTACTTTGACATTCATATTTTGTATATGTACCATTTAATATTTAGTCTGTTTATATCACACTCTGTTCAATCCTGTAGTTTTCTCTTGCAGACTTGGTAACTCAATTAATTAATTAGGTTCAACGTATCTAATTAACAGCAACCAGAAAGGTTGCTTCTTATTGTTTTAAATGGGATAGGTTGAACCTAGTATTATTGGCTATGACTACGGCATAAGCCGAAACGCGTAAGCCAGGCAGTGCTGTGCTCTTCCTAATATTCTTGGCTTCCTTCCTTGAATTTTAATGTATATAAACAATTTGGATTTTATTCGAACTGTCAGGCTCCTCTTTCTGAATCAAGTATACAGTGCTACCATACTAACAAACAATGAATTTACATTTTTATCTGATGAACATTCGAAGGTAGCAACATTTCTACTACTTACCAAAAATCCACAAAGACAAAAAAAAAACACACCTGGAGACTAATTAACTTTGGCATAAATAGACTTTCAGAATATCTGGATTTTTTTCTGCAATCAGTAGTACCAACTTTGCAATACTATATTAGGGACACACGATTTAACCTTTGCCACACTTGATGCCTTCTCTCTATACACTGCAATCCCATATAACAAGGGGATAAAAGCAGTGGAAGATTCGTTAAAAACCTCACAATAAATGAAGAAAGAATAAAGAGACTTTATAGGGGAGGCCATAGAATTCATTCTAACAAAAAATATTTTAAATAAAACAACTCAATGTACCTTCAAAAATTTGGTATGGCTATGGGTACAAAATTTGCACCAAGTTTTGCAAACCTATATATGGTAGATTTGAAGAACAGAGAATCTGGCAAAACAACCCATGTTCCGCAAATGTCATTAGTTGTAAGAGATTCATTGATGATGATATAATTAACTAGAGGGTTAAAGAAAAACTCTTCAATTAATTCATAGGAGAACTTAATCAGAACAAATTGAATCTTACATTCACAAAAGAATGGAATAAACAGAAAATTAATTTCCTGGCTGTTACACTGTATGCCAAGGACCACAGAATTCAAACAAAACTATATGTTAAGGACAAAGATACAAATGGATACCTTCATGCAAAACGCGATCACCACCAAAAATGGATTAAAAATATACTTTATGGACAATTCCAAAGAGTGAAAAGAATCTGCTCCAAAAATTAGGACGTCTGCTAATATTTTAAAACAAAAACTATATCAAAACAGAATTTGCCCAAAAATATGTGGATCCCACATATGAAAGAGTTAAAATAGTAGATAGAAAGTCTCTACTGGAAACTAAAAAGAAATATAAAAAAAGGAAATAAAAAAATCGAACACTTATGACCCAAGGTTACAACATTCAATAGTGCATCAGTAAAAACAGAAAAAATATTAAAAAACAGAGCATTTTAAAAAAAGGATCCAATCATAAGAGAAGAACTTCCAGAGAGACTAAAAAACTACTTATAAAAAATCTTAGCATCAAAAATATTTAGGCTCCTACTAAACAAAAACCTACAGAAACATACTTAGTAAAAGGTTTTCACAGATGTGGTATAAAAACATTGTGTGTGCTGTAGTCAAAGACCAAAACAAATTGATAACAGCAATTGATACGAAACAGCTCTCAATAAAATGAACTGCAGATCAGAATATCATGTATATCTGCTAGAATGCAGCTTTGGAAAGTTCTATATAGGGCATACAAAAAGAACTTTGAAGAGACAAGTCCTTAAGCACATAAAAAACATCAAAGGAGATGACTCTGAATATGGCTTAGGTGATCATTTCGAAAAATACCATAAAAAGGATCCCATCAATTGTATTATTAAAGCCATTGAATAAATACCAGCTAGTCTAGGATGTGAAAGACTCCTGAAACTATGCAAGAGAGAAACATATTGAATACATTTATTAAACACCAGAGAACCAAAGGGCCTACATAAGGAGATTGATTTTGCAGCATTCTTATGAAGGAGAAAAAAAAATATTGTAAATCAGTTATTTTCACTCTATCATACAATTAGATTCCTTTTTATGGTATATCTTCCTAAGTAGCCCCCAAATTCAGATAGAAAAAGTTTCACATCTTTTTCTATATGAACCCCCATTTATATGGAATAATAATCCTAGTTAATTTATATACTTCAATATTTTTGAAACTACCTTATCTATCTTACACATGTATATATGCACCAATCATCACCCAACACCAACACATGCCTATTCTGGAACCAATCCCATACGTCATCGCCTCCAACAGGGGGAGTGGGACATTGAGTATGGCGTGATTGGAGCAATTGCTGTACACATCATCAGAGTGGGAGGCAACGATTTATTGAAAATACTGGAGCGTGTTGGATAAATTAAACGTAAATGACACACATTAAAATAGAGAATATTTCAAAGTATAGAATTTAAAGAACGGAAATAGATTATTATGATTATTAACATTGCGATTTAAATCTGGGCACTTGTGCTCCCAACGCTGCTATCTGCGCTTTACCTACTGATATGTTAATCACTATAATAGGGTGATCCTTCTCATATTAATATAACCCATCACAGTTGCTTCATCTTTTAAGGTTTAAGTGGAGTCAATACAGAAAGATTTATTCCTCTGTTTGAAATGTCATATAAGGTGGTGATCTATGGTTATTATCAAATCCTTCAGATGAGAAATTGAATCAAGGCATATTGTGCCAATGAATCCAAACTACGACTACTTATATTTTCATCATCAATCCGGCTATCCCATCACATATCAAGGTTACCAAAAACTATCACCACCTATATTAACATTTTCCAAAACATACTAGTTCCTTACAAGTGACATAAACAGTTAATCGTGGAACCAAACATGCAATCAATCTGACTGCTTAAAAGGGTTTAAAGATTAATTCATTATTCGCATTGAGCTCAATTTATAATACTAGAGCACATTTGCGATATTTTGCGCTCCACTTGTAACCTGGCCCTTAATAAATTCACCATCATGTTTTACTTTTGACCTATATATTTTGCTTCAGTGAAAATATGTGAAAAAAAATCTTGTGAAACTATTCCACCCCCACTTTTTTTACAGTAGGTCACTAAATATTGCAGTTATATTTTATAAGTACTTTTATTAAAGCAGTGTCTATTCAAATGGATTGTAATTATCTTATAAAATAAGTGAATTATGAATTTTGTTAAACCATATTTTATTTATGTCATTAGGCTTGAAACAGACACCCTTAATCAATGGGCATTCAAATGAATCAGTAGAAAAAAATATATTTGATTGAATTTTCCCATATGAAATTATATGATTAAATATCTAATAAAATGACTTGAGTAGTTTAAGTGTGAAATAATCTAATGAATTCTGCCTTCTTTCCTATAGATCTGCTACTGGTTTTTAAAAGATAATTTAGAACTATATGTTCTTTAAATTATATTTATTTAATTGAACACAGCTGCAGTTTTAATTTCATCAGTTAAGATTCATTATACTATACCATGTGACAGGAAATCAGACATTAAATTTTAGCTAAATTGTATTTCAGATTACAACTCTAATTTAGGTTCAATGATAAGATACAGAAAATTGTGAAAATTCATTAAATACAAAATAAATGCTTGATAGACTGACATATTCAAAGCAAATATTAGTCAGAGTAATATGCAGATGTGCCTTTTAAACTTCAGTTATTTAAATTAGACACAGAGAAAATGTTTTTGGGTGAATCATTCTGAAAAGGAAACTGTGGTCCAACAGCAATTTTATGGGGTTGTTCAGTTGAGCCAAATTTTGACAAGACTACGGGCTAGATAATGAGTGGAGTCCTATTGTTTCTGAAAGTTAAATTACGTTCATCTTACAAGTTGAAAGTAAATGCGAACCCGTGAGCACAATCGAGATTTACGCTAGAATAATTACTGCAACTTCAGAGCTCTGGCTAACTGTTACGCTCGAATAAAAAGTGACACACAGATATGAGGTCTCAGGTGTTAGAAAAAAGAAAAAAAAGGCATGCAAAGGTCTTTAACATCGAGATACATACATACCTTTTCTTTTAATAACACTTATTAAGAGTTTGGGCACTGAAGACACCAGTAAGTTAAGTTTTGCAAGTGGAATTTTCTGCCATTTAACCATTATGCATGTCTTCAGCTGTCCAGTGGTACGGGGCCTTTGTTGCCTTATTTTGCACTTCATAATGCGCCACACATTCTCAATTGGAGAAAGGTAAGGACTGCAGGCAGGTCATGCTAGCACCCAAACTCTCAGCTTACGCAACCATGCGCTTGTAATCCGGGCAGAATGTGGTTTGGCGTTGTCCTGCAGGGACGTCCCTGGAAAAGACAACGACATCTGGATAGCAGCACATGTTGCTCCAATATGTATACATATCTTTCTGCATTAAAGGGGCATGAAACCCACATTTTTTCTTTCATGATTTAGAAAGAGCATGCAATTTTAAACAACTTTCTAATTTATTTCTATTATCTAATTTGCTTCATTCTCTTGATATCATTTGCTGAAAAGCATATCTAGATAGCATCAGAAGCTGCTGGTTGGTGGCTGTACATAGATTCCTCATGTGATTGGCTCACCCATGTGCATAGCTATTTCTTCAAAATAGGATATCTAATGCATGAAGCAACGTAGATAATAGAATTAAATTGGAATGTTGTTTAAATTCTCTACTTGAATCATGAAATAAAAAATGTGGGTTTAATGTCCCTTTAATGGTGCCCTCACAGATGTGCAAGTTACCCATGCCATGGGCACTGACACCCCCCATACCATTACAGACGCTGGCTTTTGGACCTGACGCTAACAGCTTAGATGGTCCTTTTCTTCTTTGGCCCGGAGAATGCAGTGGTGTTGACTGACAAAGGTTTACCAAAGTATTCCCGATCCCATGTCAGGATCTCCATTAAAGACTCATGACGGTTTTTGAGACAGTCACGTCTGAGGGATTGGAGATCACGTGCATTCAGAAATGGTTTTCAGCCTTGCCCTTTACGCACCAAATTTTGACCAGATTCCTTGAATCTTTTAATTAAATCGTTCACTGTAGAAGGTGAAATGCCCGAAATCCTACCAATTTGTCTTTGGGGAATGTTGTTCTCAAAGTGTTGGATTATTCATTGACGCATTTGATGGCAGATTGGTGAGCTTCGACCCATCCTTGAAGGACTAGGCCTTATTTGGAGGCTCCTTATATACTATGTTTACACAATTGCCTTACCTGTTTCACATCCCCTTCTAATTTCAACTTGTCACATCGTTTTTGAAACGTGTTGCAGTCATCAGATTAGAAATGAGTGTATATTTTCAAAAAAACATTAAATTCACAAAGTAAAACATCAAATAATGTGTTAATGTGTTTTCAAGACAGTACATGGTTACTTTTACAATTGACTCTTTTTGTTTGTTTTTTGCATTTTCCATACTGTCCCAACTTTTTCGGACTTGGGGTTGTAAATATATATATATATATATATATATATATATATATATATATATATATATATATATATACTGCCTCTAATCTGAACCAGTGTTTCACCACTAGAGGGCATTAGTTCATGTGTTTTATGTAGATAACATTGAGCTCATGCTTGTGAATTTACCGAGGAGTGAGCACTGATTGGCTAAAATGCAAGTCTGTCACAATAACCAAAATAAGGGGGCAGTCTGCAGAGGCATACATACAAGGTAATGGCAGAGGTAAAATGTGTTTTATCATAACTGTGTTGGTTATGCAAAACTGGGGTATGGGTAATTAAGGGATTATCTATCTTTTAAAACAACAAAAAAATCTGGTGTTTACTGTCCCTTTAAATGACCTCCAACATGTTTGCACATCTTTTGGGCATTTTTTTCAACTTTTTCGGCTCCATTGAAGCCTATGGGGGAATGTGATTTTGCGCTCGGTTTCAAAAGAATACAACAAAATATTTTTTTTTTTTCATTCAACGGAATCCAAAAGCATGTCTAGTTTAAATATTGAAAAAATAATTGAATTTTTAGTGCTCATAAAGTGATGGACACCATCATGTTGTAACCACACATACAATGGTGCAAACTGCACACTTTCCCAAGTTTTTGAGGTGGTAATACTGCATGGGTATTCCAGTGATCCTGAACGGACAGACAAAAGGGAAAATTGGCCTCAAATCGGTCTGAGGCCCCCTTTCAACAAAGAATCTGAAGCAGGGATTATATTGATGAGTATATTCGTGTAAATTAGATTATGGCCAATATTTAAGAAGCACCGGGCGGACAAGACTTGCTCCAGCGAATCTGTCCACCCGGTATCACGGCCTGCAATACACTGCCCGCATTTATCATTGCATCTCGCAGCTTTATGAATTTTGGCCTATGAGTTCAAATCAGCATGGTTTTATGAGAAATAGATCATGTCAAACTAATCTAATTAGATTCTACAAGGAAGTAAGTAAAAATGTAGATAAAGGGGAATCAGTTGATTACATGAGTGCCACATGAGAGATTAATGTACAAAATTAAAGGACTGGGAATATCTGAAAATGTTAGCCCATGGATAAAAAACTGGATAAAGACAGGGAGAAATGAGTAGTAGTAAATGGATCATACTCAGATTGGACAAAGGTAATCAGTGGATTCCCCAGGGATTAGTACTGGGCGTTGTTCCTTATAATATTTTTATAAATGTCTTGGAGCAAGGATAAAATAGCAACATCTCTATTTTTGCAGATGATACAAAGTTATGTAAGGTCATTAGGTCAAAGCAGGATGAACTAGCGTTACAATCAGATCTGCAAAAATTAGAAGTATGGGCAGGTAAATGGAAAATTAGATTTAATACGGGAAAATGCAAGGTTCTACATTTTGGAAGTAAAGATAAGCAGGCAATGTATTATTTAAATGAAACAGAGGAGGAAAGGGATTTGGGAGCAGTAATAGATAAACTAAAGATGGGTGCACAATGCAGGGCAGGAGCTTATAAGGCTAATAAGATACTAGCATGTTATTGAAAGAGGCATTGATTCATGGGAGGAAAGCATAATTCTATCACTATATAAATCCCTGGTAAGACCTCACCTTGAGTATGGAGTGCAGTTCTGGGGACCAATCTCAAAAAAAGACATTGCAGACCTTCAAAAAGTTCAGAGAATGGCCATAAAACTAATAAGGGGTATGGACAATTTAAGCTATGATGAGAGTTTAGCCAAACTGGGTCTGTTTTCTCTAGAAAAATGGTGCTTGAGAGGTGACATGATTACTTTATATAAATATATTCAAGGCCCATATACAGAGTTGACAGAAGCTCTGTTTATTCCAAGAAAATTGTTTGTGACAAGAGGTCACAATTTAAGGCTGGAGGAAAGGAGATTTAACCTCCTGCAAACGGAAACATTTTTTCATTGTAAGAGCAATAAAGTTGTAGAACTCCTTACCTGAGGAGGTAGTGAATGCCAATAGATACATTTAAAAATGGTTTAATAACATTTCTGTCTAGAAACAAAATTCATGGATATGATTACTTGTGTTAAATGGGTCACCTTTTAATGGGATTAATTTAAGCTCAATTGGATTTTTTTTTGTAAGTATATTAGATTTGTATAAATTGAACTTGATGGACTTCAGTCTTTTTTTCAACCTCATCTACAATGTTACTATGTTACCTCTTTTCTTTACCTTCCTACTATGCAAGCAAAGAAAAGACTAGAATACCAGAGAGGTGAGAGAGTTTAAGTACTCTTAGAGCATTGGGAATCTTTGCCTCCTCCTAGTAGCCAGAAGTTGAATCTCAGGAGTAATGGCTTGTGGACCCTCACCACCATAAGAAATTATTCTACAAGTGAAGACCACTGTGGTGAAAAATTCCGCCTCCAATTAATTTCTCTACCCACCTCATTCAATTGAAGTTAAAGCAACTGTAAACACCTTCAGATGAGCTATTTAGAGCTCCCACTCTAGCATAAACTTTTCTAGAAGTAATCTTTTTGTAGGTTAGGCCACTTATTACAAGTTGAAGGTAAATGTTTTGTGCACAAGCAAAACCCGATGCACATTACCTTCAACACTTCGGATATTGCGACTGCGCTAACTTATTCTCCCCATAGACTTCAATGGAGATTACAGGAAAAAATTATGACAGCAGGCATACCTATCTGTCACAGAATATGCCCCCACAGCAATATAATAATTCATTTTTAATAAACTAAATTTGGAGTTAACACCAAGGAAATAGAATGTTTATGCACTCAAAAGGGCTGCATTTATTAAACATCAGGCAGACATGGGCTGTCCACATTTAACATTGAGCAAGCATTGCATCCAGGAATGCTTGTAAAATGCTTCCCCCTGCTCACTGGCAGCCAATTGGCCACCAACAGGGGCTATCAATCATCCCCATCAGATTGGATTGGGATGATTTCAATCCACCACCTGGTTGACAGGTCAAGGATCAGCAGTTTTAAGACGAGACTGAAACAATGGGCCCCCAAAGCAGCAATTTCTGCTTAGTAAATGGAGGCTACAGGGTGGGTTTTGCCCAAATTAAGGCAATAAACCTACCTATGTGTCACAGGCTATGCCCCCACAGCTATATAATAATTACATTTTAATAAACCAAATGTGCAGTTAACGCCAAGAAAATAGAATGTTTATGCACACAACAGGTTAAAGTTGTACAAACAAAAACACATTTTTTTTGCAAAGCAAAAAAAAAAGCCAGCAGGCTGACCTATCATTCACAAGCTTTAATTTTAAACAATAAATATGAGGTGAAACGCTAGACTCCTCCCACCTTGCCAATCTAATGTAACTACCTCCTTCCCAGGTAGTAAATATTTCATACAAAAAGAAAAACAGACTGGGTTTAGATGGCGCTAATAGCTGTGGGATTATTTTTTTCTTTTTCAATAACTTCTCTTTTCTCACATAAACTCTAAATAATTATCCTTATTTGGACCGTAAATCGGTCAAATAACCTAGAAGGTGCTTTAATTTCTATTTTTAAATGGGGATATATTCTTACTGGAACCCTTTGAACAAATCCAATTTACACCTCTACATATAGTGATTAAACGATTTTATTTGATGCTCCACAAATTTTAAAATACCATATTAATAATTACATTTGATCAAATCCACAAATGTTTCAATACCAAATTTAAACAAAATCCTTATACTCTAAAAAAATTCTGATACTTGAAAAAATGTGCCTAATCTCCTAAACACATAAATCTTTAAAATTCTGAACAGTTCAATACCACACTCCACATTTACTCCATACACAATCACACATACAGATATCTAAAATTCTTAAGCCGTATCCATATAATATTAAAACATATATGTTATATAGAATACTAAAATCCTTATAGCTGAAAGTCTTTAAGGCTGAAAATCGTCAGCATGCTTGTTAGAAAATAAACATGAACAATTTATCTCCGGGAATAGGTTTTATCTGGAAGGTGTCACTTTCAGAGAGATACAATTGTTGCCAAAAATTAGATAGTGTTTTGTTTGTTCCGGTATTTGTGTTGGTAACAAGCCTTTTTATCGTAATTCAATGAACAGTTATCTCAAGGATTTAAACTTTATATGAAAAATGTCACTTTCAGGGAGATACAGTTGTTACCAAAAAATTATGTTTTGTTTGTTCTGGTATCTGTGCTGGTAATAAGCCTTTTCATCGTGAAATCCAAATCTCCCTTTACTACAGGGATTAACACCTGACAGTCCGTGAATATACACTTCGGACCTTGAGGTTCTCTTTCAGGGGTATGAGCTCCCAATAGTAATTTTCGCTCTCACCCGCTCCTCTTGGTGGCTCCGTTAGGCCGTACTTCTCCGGGTCGACCACACTGTTGTCTGCACGTCTGACGTCACCAGGCTTCCGATCAGCTTGTGTTACTTGCGCAAGTAATTCGTTTACGGTTTCTTTTCCAGCTGTCCCAAGCCAGATTACCTCTGCACTTCAGAACTATGTACGCAGAGTAAGGGCTCCTTCTCACCAAATTTCTTCTGGTGAATCCATGAATCCGAAATCTGGTGAATCCGGCTCACTTTTTATAATAGCAGGGTTTATCAGGTCTGTGACCTTATGCTTTATCTTCTCCTTTTAACACAGTTCGTTCTACGCATTTCACCCTTTTAGATTGGGGCTTTTTCAAGATACTGTGTACTGCTTTCAGCTCATTTAAATACCCCACAGTCTCAGGTGATTTGTTAATGAGTATTCCAACTTCCTCTCCCATTCTGAAAGAAACTGTCAAAAAAAGGAGGGATTCTCCTGTTTTCTTTCTCGCCTAAGATCAATCCAGACTATAACATTCTATTTACAATGTTTATAATAATACAGATGATAAATATATGGATACACAATATTACTTAATACACATACTTTCTAAAAAGAAAACTTAGTAATATATAAAAAATTATTACATAAAAATATAAAAATATATATCATTCACAAGCTATGCCACCACAGCACTATAGTTATACATAAACTAAATGTGCTGTTAACAGCATTTCTATAGAAGTGTTTTTGTGCACACAAAAGGCTAGATTACGAGTGGATCGCTATCATTTGTGCGCAAGCGATATCAGGCTTTCCAGGCCGTTTGCGCACAAGTTTATTCCGCCCACCCTTGCTACAAGTTAAAAGTAAATGCGAATGCATAAGCACAATTGCAATTTACACTAGAAGGATTACTGCAACTTTGGAGCCCTTGTTAGTTGTCATGCTCGAATAAAAAATGTCAGTTACACTAATAATAACACTCTAATATAAATTATTAAAAAATTGCAATAAAAAGTTATAAAGGCTAAAAGATATGAGTCTCAGGTGTTAGAAGAAAAAACAGGCTTTTACATAGGGTTCCATAGTTACACGTATAAATGTATGTATATACCTATATATGCATGTATTTCTATACGTATGTTTATATGTATTTATATGTTTATAAATGTTTTTACAGACATATGTACACATAATACAGATAATCATATGTACAGATTTATCTCATTGCAATCCTGTGCTAGTGTTTGCTTAAGCTGGTGGCTGTTATTTTTTTTTTTTTTCAAATGAGATTCCATTAATGTTAATGAGGCCGAATTAGCAAATGTCTGTCGGACCTGATCCGACAGTGCGGATCAAGTCCGACAGACATCGGTGAATGCGGAGAGCAATACGCTCTCCGTATTCAGCATTGCACCAGCAGCTCACAAGCAGACTCGCCCCCTGCAGACCAATCGGCCGCCAGCAGGGAGGTGTCTCAATCGGGTTGAATTGTGGTGATTCCTGTCCACCTCATCAGAGCAGGGTTATAGACCGCTGCTTCCTAACTGCTGTTTCTGGCGAGCCTCAATTCGGAGCTTGATAGATAAGCCCCTATGGGAGAATACGATCCTGCGTTCACAACTTTGCAAAGTTTTTTTTTTCCTCCACGAGGATGCGACTGCTTGAGCATGATAGTTCTACTTGTGACCCTTAATATATGTGCAACAGAATTGCGCTCGACTCATAATCTAGCCTAAATATTAAAGTTTAATTCTAATTTTTGGCACCCCAAATATAACTGGCAACATAGCAAAAGTTAACTTTACATGCAGCTTTTAAATTAAATTTTAACTGACTGCAATAATAAATACATATGATTTTTCTGCACTAAATAAGGGTGGAACAAACTTAAATTAAATGTTTTCTTTTCACAAGGCAGCTGACCAATAATGTAACTAGTAGTAATAGTCACATAACTATGCCCCACGGTTACCTAGAATTAACTAACTACAACAACACTAAAATAAAGAAAATTATATAATTTCCTGGTCCCCAGAGTGAAAAATATTTTGAATTAGTACACTGCACTTCAAGAAAAAATGGATTTTGCACAATTTTACAGCATAAAATAGCACAGCTAGCTCAGATAGGCACGCACTAGTTACTGGCTACTACTAATGACAACAAGATGGCTGATGTTCACTATTCAGTAGACTAACACACCTCCCTATTCTAGGTTAACAGTGGATTGGGCAAGCGTGTTAGGGATTTAATGTCTGACTTGCTTGTCCTCACATCAATCAATGATGCTCTGTCACGATTGGACAGGAAAAGTTGTACATATAAATGGTCAGACCCCCTGTACATCACTGCAAAATAAGGAGTTCATTTGTCAAACGATCTCAGGCTCCCTCCCCCTATCCTGTGTTTTCTGCCCCTTTTTTGAGGACCTAAAGTTCCTAACGAAAACTAAATGAATGGTACTAATTAAAATGGAAAAATTTTGTTAGGTCAGATTTCTATCCCATTTTCATTTGTCCCCTCAGTATGGCCATCGAAGGCACGAATGGACCAATATTCAGCAGAATATGTGTGCAGTCAATAAAGAATGCACATTTCTAGTATCCATTATCTACATTCTACTAATTCACATATACATTTCCTGTTAATGCTCATTGGTTAATACTGTAGCTACTTCCTGCTTATTATTAATAGGAATTACCTATAAGGCAGTGAACACAACTGATACATTGTTTGATTTTATTTTTTTTTCAGGCAAAACATGTCTGCATCTTTTAATGCATATGGGTGACAGACATTTTTTTGAGTACAGTGTGACTTTAGTGACATGTAAAATTAACAATTTCATATAATTTTATAATTGACAATTGTAAACTTCCAGTCATAAATATACATAAACTTAGATTTAGTAAAACCAATTTGTAATCCTAAAATGTCACAAAAAATTGCATTAGATAACAATGATAAAGTTGTGGAATTTAAAAATACCTGCACATTCTTGAGTTGCAAGTTACTCTCCGACTAGCACAACGTGAAAACATTGAAGTAGGGGCCCTTGACACCCTATGAAGGCCAGAAGGAGACAGCTGGTAAGTGTATGGGCTAAAGGGTTTTTTGGGAAGGAGATGGAGATTCCTTTTTGCACCACCTTTTGAGCGTAAGGAAAAGAAGCTCCCTTTAACCCTCACTCCCCATAGTTGTGGAGTTGGTTATGGTGTTGTGGGGTGGTGCTTGCTTTTATGGGTTTTAAAAAAAGAAAGATAGTATCTCCTGGTTATGGGCTGTTGCTAGGGGCGTGCCTGGCTTCAAGCTGGGGGAAGGCATGTTTAGTTAATTGGATAAAACACCTCTGGTGGGGGAAGTTAAAGGGACACTAAACCCACATTTTTTCTTTCATGATTCAGATAGAGTATGTAATTTTAAGTAACTTTCTAATTTACTCCTATTATCAATTTTTCTTCTTTTTCTTGCTATCTTTTTTTAAAAAGCAGGAATGTTATGCATAGGAGCCGGCACCAATTTTGATTGAGAACCTGGGTTATGCTTGTTTATTGGTGGGTAAATGTAAGCCTCCAATAAGCAAGCGCTATCCATGGTGCTAAACCTAAAATGGGCTGGCTGCTAAGATTTACATTCCTGCTTTTAAAATAAAGATAGCAAGAGAACAAAGAAAAATTGATATTGGGAGTAAATTAGAAAGTTGCTTAAAATTTCATGCTCTATCTGAATCATGAAAGAAAAAAAAATGGGTTCAGTGTCCCTTTAACTATAATCTGTTTACTTAAACTCTTAATGGATATTATTGCAGATAGGCTTAAGAAGGTGGTAGGCTATATAATACACCCAGACCAGACTGGATTTATGCCGGGGCGGAATGTAGCTAGGAATATACGCAGGGTATTATTAACTATTGAGCACTACCACAATAAACTATATAAAACAGGACTGCAACATAAAACAGATCTTGCTTTAATTACAATAGACACGGAAAAGGCGTTTGATTCCATAATTTGGGATCATATGATTACCACCCTAACACAGTTTGGCTTCTCGGGTAATCTGGTAAATCTAATCAAACTGATATATAAAACACCTAGGTCACAATTATTAGTAAACGGGGGGCTCACACCCTATATAATACTACAAAAAGGGACCAGGCAGGGATGCCCATTATCCCCACTTCTTTTTAACATTGCACTAGAGCCACTTGCAATATATCTTAGAGAGAAATTATCTGGCATCAAACTAAGAGATCATAAGGTGGTTATTTCATTATATGCTGACGACATTATTCTGTTTCTTAGCAACTCCAAAATAAGCATCCCAAAGAGCCTGGAGATTATCAATCAGTTCAGCAAATTTACGGGATATAAAGTCAATAATCAGAAGTCGGAAATCGTATGGATTAATAAAAATAAAAATAGCTATACTGAACATCTGTTTAGGGAAGTGGCGAATATTAGGTATCTGGGAATCATATTGGGAAATGACCCACGTGGATGGTATAATCTTAATTATGCTGAGTATTTTTCTAAGCTTCACACTGAGCTACAAAGATGGAATATGTATTTTCTTTCCCTTTCCTCTAAAATCTTGCTTATTAAAACAATTGTCTTTCCACGTCTGTTGTTTTTGTTGCAAAATTTGCCATTGTTTATTATGAGGCAAGATACCATCAAATACAATAAGGCATGTACCAGGTTTATCTGGGGTAAGATGAGACCTCGGGTATCTATAGACAGATTAACTATACCTAAAAAATATGGTGGTTTGGCCCTGCCAAATATAAGTTATTATAACTGGATAGCGATGTCAAAATATGGGATAGATTGGTTACTTGAGGCACAGTATATTACCTACTATGATATTGAGACAGAATTAATAACACCTTTTAGTCTAAAATCTGCCTTGCATCACACTTATGCCAAGTTACCAGAGAATATTAAACAGATATCAACAATTTCAAACATAATTCTGGCCTGGCAAAAATATTGTAAGTTAATGGGGGTGGACTATAGAAAATCTCAATACCTTCCGATCATGGGAACCCCTGCCTTCTCTCCGGGGCAATATAATGCAGTATTCAGAGAATGGTGTACGCAAGGAATTTTGTCTTTTGCACAGCTTCTTATTGAAGGTACAAATAAGGTACAATTATTCAGTGAGATATCAGGAAAATATCATCTCCCCCAAAAGAACTTTTATGCCTATCTGCAGGCCAGAAGTTTTATTACAACGCTGTCTCAATCGAATGATCTAGGATGGAATCTGCAAGAGTTAGAGGCTGGGTTTAAACTTTACAAAGCGGGTATTAGATCAATATCATTTTGGTATAACTTACTATATATAAAACTAGGGTCTAACCATATAGGTAAAATCAGGGAGAAGCTGAAGATGAAGTTATGAAAAGCATAAATTTAAGTATGACAGCAACAAAAATAATAAGCTGGAGGGAAACTCATTGGAAAATTATTAATAACTACTATTTAACACCTGATAGACTGAATAAATGGGCACGCGAGGATTCTAAAATCTGTTGCTATAAATGTAGTGCAGGAAGCGCAGATCTATTACATTGTCTGTGGTCATGTCCCAAGATTAGACAATTTTGGGGAAAGGTCAATTTTTGGTTAAACAAATATGTTGGGGCACAGATTGAACTTACCTCAAGTATGATTTTTTTTCTTTACCAAGGTCCAATACGGCCAGGAGATCGGCAGTTAGTTAACACCTCCATAATGGCGGCACAAAACTTAATATTTAAAAAATGGAAACTAAGAAAAACCCCTGCCATGGTTGAATTTATCAAATTAATCAACCTACAAATGAGAGTCGAGCTATATGATAATAAATTGAGAAGTGAGCCAAATCTCAGAAAGTATTTTAACAAATGGTTAAAATTAATTCTGGATTGGCCATTAGATATACAAAGACAATTTATAACTCCCTTAAAAAATTAAATATCCTAACATTGGTCCTGGAAGAAAGTATACCGTATCAATGGGTGGAGGTCAGGGAAGGAACTATTTAATTTGGGGTTGTATTAAAGGCAGATTAGGAAAAGTCTTCTTTCCACTCTTTCCCCCTTTTTTTTTTTTGTGTTTTGTTTTGTTTTAGGTCTGAGTTAGTATATTAGGGTTGAGGATAAAAATAATTGAAAACCCAGTATTGTGTATAAATATGAAGCTCTGCTGAATTGCTAATAAGTATGTAACCATGTAGGTCAATTGTTCAACTGTATTCTTTGTGTTATTCGGCCCTGCGTGACGCAAATGATAAAGAGCGTGTTCTTTTTCTCTTTCTTTTTTTTTTTAATATTGTACACTACATGTGCATGGGTGAAAATTTTGTTTTTTCCGAAACAAATGTATTGGATTTTTTTCAAACATTTGGTTCGACTAAATTTTGTCCATGCAGGCTTTTGGTTTAGATGATTATTAGATTTGGATTTGTTACCGTCATTTCAAATTGGTAAAGCTAATTTAGACAATTAATATTAAAAACAATCATAAAATTATAGGATTTGAACAATTAAAAAAAAAAAAATCACCTATTTTTTTAATGTTAAAAGAACATACAACTTCTGTATGACTAAAATCCAACATTTGGTGCTTGACCAGATGTCGCTAACATCAGTCTTTAGTAATACTTTTCATTTGTTCATCATCCCCCTGTTGAATCCTGCCATAGTAAGACACCAATACATCATTATTAGCCAAACAATATAACTTCTTACCCCTATTCCTGCACCTTTTTTGGTGCCTTACGGCAAGAAGAAACGAACAAATGGATTTCATCAATCATTTGGCTGTTCATATATCAAACAACTCAACAAATTAGCAAAATTCAGATGACTTTGCATTCGTCCATAATTCAAACGCATTTCTCTAGTTCTCATGTTATAAGATGTTTTTCAACTATTTTATATTTAGTTGGCTGTGGCCTTTACACCCAAGTTTTCTTGGTGTATGTGTGTATATTTTTTTAGTGCCAAAGTGAAGGAGTCAACTTCCATCACAAAACACTTTTAAAAGCAACAAACATACAAAATTAAAATGATACAAAAAAAATGCTTTTATAACACAGTCTACCCTAACATATCCAAAAAGAAAACTTGAAAACAGTTAAAAGAGAAAAATAAAATAACCAACTTTGAAACATATGCAAGAGAATATACTTCACAATAGAGAGTCTTTATGAATGGTTGATGCTAGGTCTAGGTATAAGTTAAAAATCCTAAACTCAATTAGGGTAGAGTGCACCTGCTATATTTATTTAAACTGCAACATAAGGAAGGTGCTGCAGTCATATAAAACAATCAGTACACTTATAAAAAGAAATAGCATAGAACACAGTAAGTAAATGCTTAAGTATGACTCCAAGCTGCACTCATTCTCAAAAATACATTTATTATACAAAAACCAAATAATCAAATAATTACACAAACAAAACCCAAACAACTCCAAACTAAATAGCTAGAGAGTCTATTGCATAAACAATGTTCCAACTTAAAGTCACTGGTGGCAGTGGAAAATCATGCAAATAGTGTAAAAGTTCCAAAATCCCTTGTTCTTAGTGCACTAGGAATGCACCAGGTAGTACCTGGAGCTTAAAGGGACAGTCAACACCAGAATTTTTGTTGTTTAAAAAGATAGATAATCCCTTTATTATCCATTCCCCAGTTTTGCAAAACCAACACTGTTATATTAATACACTTTTTACTTCTGTGACTAACTTGTATCTAAGCATCTTCTGACCGCCCCTAATCACATGACTTTTAGTTATTATCTATTGACTTGCATTTTAGCCAATTAGTGCAGTGTCTGCCACTAGCCACGAGCGTG